>NW_027468875.1:0-5000 GCF_046254945.1 Alosa pseudoharengus
ATGCATGCATGCACATACACACACACACACACATGCACTCACATACACACACAGTAGAGGCTTTGATCAGGTAACACACAGTATATGTATCACAAACACACATAAATCCACACATACACATACTGTACATATATACATACATAAATCAGGATATGCATATATTTATCACACAATCCACCATACACATGTGCACACACACACACACACACACATGCACACACACACACACACGGCTCAGATGACATAGGCCATTGGTTGTCTACACAGCGATGAATGTGTGTTTGTGTGTGAGGGTCAAAGTGGAAATAAGTCACTGCCCTGAACTGTCACTCCCTCATCACGCACACGATTAGCAACAGACACACACATACATACACACACGCACACACACACACACACACACACACACACACACACACACACACACACACACACACACACACACACACACACACACACATACACGCACGCACACGCACGCACATAAGATAATAAGAAAATGCGCCGTTTTAAACCACAATAGTACTCAGAAAGGACAGCACACACACACAAACACACACACACGAACACACACACACACACACACACACACACACACACACACACACACACACACACACACACACACACAGAGAGAGGTGTATTGTTTGCTCTGTTCCTAAACCCTGTCTACAGGCTCCTATGAAACGTAATTGGCTTTAGCTCTTGGCAGCACCACACACTGAGAGGATAGGAAGAGGAAGAGGAAGAGGGAGAAAGAGAGAGGGGGGGATAGAGAGAGAGGGGGGGGGATAGAGAGAGAGAGGGGGGGATAGAGAGAGAGAGGGAGGGAAAGAGAGAGGGAGGGAAAGAGAGAGAGGGGGAGGGAAAGAGAGAGGGGGGATAGAGAGAGAGAGGGAGGGAAAGAGAGAGGGGGGATAGAGAGAGAGGGAGGGAAAGAGAGAGGGGGGATAGAGAGAGGGGGGATAGAGAGAGAGGGAGGGAAAGAGAGAGAGGGAGGGATAGAGAGAGAGAGGGAGGGAAAGAGAGGGGGGGGATAGAGAGAGAGGGAGGGATAGAGAGAGGGAGGGATAGAGAGAGGGGGGATAGAGAGAGAGAGGGAGGGAAAGAGAGAGAGAGGGGAGGGAAAGAGAGAGGGGGGATAGAGAGAGAGAGGGAGGGAAAGAGAGAGGGGGGATAGAGAGAGAGGGAGGGAAAGAGAGAGGGGGGATAGAGAGAGGGGGGATAGAGAGAGAGGGAGGGAAAGAGAGAGAGGGAGGGATAGAGAGAGAGAGGGAGGGAAAGAGAGGGGGGGGGATAGAGAGAGAGAGGGAGGGAAAGAGAGAGGGGGGATAGAGAGAGAGGGGGAGGGAAAGAGAGAGAGGGGGAGGGGAAAGAGAGAGGGGGGATAGAGAGAGAGGGAGGGAAAGAGAGAGGGGGATAGAGAGAGAGGGAGGGAAAGAGAGAGAGGGGGAGGGAAGAGAGAGGGGGGATAGAGAGAGGGGGAGGAAAGAGAGAGAGGGGCAGGGAAAGAGAGAGGGGGGATAGAGAGAGGGGGGGAGGGAAAGAGAGAGGGGGGATAGAGAGAGAGGGATGGAAAGAGGGAGAGGGAGAAAAGAAGGGGTGAGAGGAGTTAGGTAGAGAGAGAGGGTAGGGGGAGAGAGGAGAGAAAAAGAAAGAGAGAAAGGAGAGTGCAATTGAGAGAGAGAGAGAGAGAGGGAAAGAGATGAAAAGAGAGAAAGGAGAGTGCAATTGAGAGTACTTCAGGTCATCCACACTCACTGAGGTAACTCACAAAGAGTGCTCAATCACAATGCAAGCCAGAGAGATGGAGGGACAGAGAGAGAAAAAGATAGAATGAGAGAGAGAGAGAGGGAAAGAGATGAAAAGAGAGAAAGAGAGAGGGGGAGGGAATGAGAGAAAGAGAAAGAGGGCAGAGAACATTTCATTCCTCTGCTTACAATAACTCAGGCCTCTCATTAAAGGCAAACACAGTTTTAACAGAAAGGGAAATTATGATCCTGATAATATCAACAACATTAAAGACCATGAATTCCATCCTTTTGAAATGATTTTCACCTCATCCCAATTTTGTGACAGTGCATTCTGTGTGCATGTGCGTGCATAAATGAGCATGTCTGTGTGAGAGAATGTGTGTGTGTGTGTGTGTGTGTACTGTGTGGTGTAGGGTTACAAATTCTGTGGTAATTTGCCATGATGAAGTTGGCAAGTGCAGCAGGGACCAGTGTGTCAGGGGGTAGGGGAGCGGGCAGTACCTCTTAAGATAATTTATCACACACACACACACACACACACACACACACACACACACACACACACACACATACACACGCACAGGCACACACACACACACACACACACACACACACACACACACACACACACATTTTAGCCCAATATTTACTCCTCTGATCTTCTGCATTATACAGTCTCCAGCTAAGTCATGTTTATTTTAACCATGTGGATTAGAGAGAGAGACACATTTTACTGAGTGGATTCTGAACTCCACATCTGTGTGTGTTAGTGTGTGTGACTGTGCGTGTGTGCATGTGTGTGTGTGTGTGTGTGTGTGTGTGTGTGTGTGTGTGTGTGTGTGTGTGTGTGTGTGTGTGTGTGTGTGTGTGTGTGTTGTGACCCACTCCAGTTTGCATTTTACAACAAATGTCAAAATGACATGTGTAGACATGTGTGTGTGACTTGAACAAATGGCTCATGTTTTTAGATTTTATGAGAGGGCGTGTGTATGTGTGTGTGTGTGTGTGTGTGTGTGTGTGTGTGTGTGTGTGTGTGAGTATGTGTGTAGGGACTTATAGGGATACACATCAGTACCCTGATGATGTCATAAAAGCCATAAGCGTATTCATGTCTCTGAGCTGTAGCTTATCATGGTGTGTGTTTAGGCCTGTGAAACTGCCTGTACTTGCATATATTTTTTGTATATTTGCCATGTACAGTATGCATGTACTATGTATGTGCTTTTGTGTAAATGTATGCACAATGAACATGTGTTCATAATGTATAACTTCTGCTGTGTGTGTGTATGTGTGTGTGCGTGTGTGTGTGTGTGTGTGTGTGTGTATGTGCGTGCGTGTGTGTGTGTGCTCTTTGGGGGGTTGGGTGCAGAGGAAATGTGAACCAACATGGGGAATTGAGTGATTTATGGTGACAGGTTAAATGTGTCATTGAGGTTTATTGCGCCCACACACACACACACACACATACACACACACACTCCTGCACAAATACACAAACTTACTCCTCCTTCCTCGCACTGCACCTATACACACACAGGTTTGCACAGTTGAATATCTGTGCTCTCCTAATTATAAATGCAGCATGTGTGTGTGTATTTGTGTGTGTGTGTGTGTGTGTGTGAGAGGGAGAGAGAGAGAGAGAGAGAGAGAGAGAGAGAGAGAGAGAGAGAGAGAGATAGCGTGTGTGTGTCTGTGTGCATATGTGCGCATGCACGTCTGAATGTATTTGACGTTTATACGTGCCGCTAAATTACTGCTAACACATGTCGGGTTTATTCGACAGTCGTAAATTAACCGGCGTTGGCCTCTGAGCCAATCTGACACATAACACAATAATCATCACAATCACACATCTCTCTCTCTCCCGCTCCCCCCATCTCTCTCTCTCTCTCTCTCTCTCTCTCTCTCTCTCTTCTCTCTCTCTCTCTCTTTCTCTCTCTACTCTCTCTTATATTAGTAAAAAAATCAACAGCCCACCCCATGAGGAGGAGACGTGTGTTTAAAGCTGCTTTTCTGACACACACATACTCACACACACACACACACACACACACACACACACACACACACTGTGGCGGTGCTACAACACACAGGACACACACAAGGCTCTTAACTGCTGCTGCTGCATGGGTGTAGCCATTCAGTCGCGGTGTATGTCAGTGTAAAGTGTGAGTCATCACACACACACACACACACACACACACATTCAGACGCATGCACACACTCACACACACACACACACACACACACACACACACACATTTAACACACATAACGGGACACCCACTGAGGGGCATTATGCATTCAGCGTACATTCCAGCCATGGTTATCTGTCAGTTCCGCACACGAGATTAACTAGTATTTCCCCACTCAGATCTTCCTATGGGGTCTTCAATTAAAGCCTCATTCTAACTCAATGTGTTGTCCATGATGAGAACAAAGCAATATGGTGTTATTATGGACTGGACACACACACAAACACACACACATACACACACACACACACACACACACACACACATTTTAGCCCAATATTTACTCCTCTGATCTTCTGCTCTGAGTCTTGTTCTGTGTGTTGTAGCACCGCCACAGTGTGTGTGTGTCTGTGTCTGTGTGTGTGTGTGTGTGTGTGTGTGTGTGTGTGTGTGTGTGTGTGTGTGTGTGTGTTATTATGGACGGGACACACAGGCCCAATGATCACCAAACGGCAAGTTCATGGAGAGAGCTTCCTGTCTACTCACAGCCCCTGAGCTTCCTGTCTACTCACAGCCCCGATCCAACCGGACGGGGAGAAGGACAAAAGAAAAAGAATGAGGAACACACCAGGAATGAATACACACATACACATCTACAACCTCACTGACATGCCAAAGACCATCACACACCATGGGTGGAGAACAATCACAACGATGACGATGCCATACAGAGAGAGTGGTGGAGGAAGAATTATAGAGAGAGAGAGAGAGAGGGAGAGAGAGAAGTAAAGGTGGAGAAGTAGAGGTGGAGAACTCAGGAAGAAGTGTACAATTAGCACAGCAAAGCTGAGCTAGGAAGAGAAAAAAAGGAGAAATGCCAAGAGGAAGGTGGACAGCCCTTACCCGGTCTTTTCTCGAGTTTTCGCCCTCGACTGCCACATAGCCGGACCTTGGAGATGAGGATGAGGATCTGCTTCTGGCAGAGGGACTTGTTGCTCTTGGGGCATGGCTTGCGCTTGTTGGCGATCTGCCGGTTGGCCTGCGGATCCTT
>NW_027468875.1:10000-15000 GCF_046254945.1 Alosa pseudoharengus
TGGGTTTCATCCCTTCACACTGCCCATGTTATTTAAAGCTCGTTCTGCACGTCTGTTATCGTTTGCAAAGTCAATACCCCTAATGACTGTTTTTCTTTTTTTTTAGCAGAGGTTTCTATCTGAGTGCTTTGTAATTATTGTAATCTGTTTTTAACATGTCGACCTTGGGTGACCTTGGGCAGGTCATGTGACCATGCTGTGGTCAGCAGTGCACGTTGACAGATGAGGACGTGTGTGGCGTGCCGTGATGAAGATGAATGGCGATCCCAAACATCTGGGGATCAATTGCCCAACCGATCGATTCTAATTCGGTTATTTGACGCAGGCCATGTACAAACGGTATTAGAGGGCTTCTGGGTGCAAAACCCAAAGACCCAAATGCTCGGGGACCCTTGCACAGAGCCTGGCCTAAGTGGTCTTCCTATATATTCATAAGATATGATCAACGTCCATTTGCACTGGTGCAAATTTATGTTATCCTATCAAGTTTTTAGGCAAAACCACCAGCCCTAGAGTCCACGGCTGAAGAAGGATTTATTTAATTAACTCCTAAGTTCCTAACAAAAATTCTCAATTCTCAGTCACCACCACATCTTGTGTTTGTGTTCTACATTTTCACACTGATTCGTGTGGGCCCTTGTACTTCCTGCCTGATTTAAGACGTAACTTTCCCTTACTGCTGATAGACCAGTGTTTCTCAAACTTTTTTTCTGGGGACCCACTTTTTAAAAATGATAGACTATCGCGACCCAATTCGTGACTGTGGTAGTTAACAAACTAGATCAGTGGTTCTCAAACTTTTTTTTTCATTCCCCACTTTGATCAAGGGGGCATTCTCGAGCCCCACCTGTCCCTCATCGCTCTAAGAAAGTGGTAGGTCAAGCTTAAAATTGTCAAATTTATTGAAATAATGACAAGTTCTAAATATATCCTCTTCAACAGAGTTAAAATCAGCTGGTGCTGCAGATATAATAATAAATAAATACATAACACACATATTTCTGTTTTCCAGCAACATATTAGGAAGCATAGGCCATTTTACAGCATTGTACAATATATTCAATGAAATACCAACATGCTGCATTAAATGGATCTAAAAATCCAGTCATACTGAGCACTGCTGGTTGGGAAATATTTTTTAAATAAACTTTGCAGGGATGTGATGTAGGCCTACTGTTTAATACATGGGATCACAAGAGTGCATCCCAATCAGACGTTTCAGCGATTTCGCTCAGAAATCTCAAAGGCATAGGCTACTGTCGCGATCGAGGCGCCTGTCCCATACTCAAGTTTTTTTGGTGAATGCAGTAATCTTATTTGCTAGGTGAGGTAGGTGTTTGTCTTTGCCTTGTAACTGGACATTTAACTCAAATGTATCGCTAAGATAGGCCTATATCAAATATATCGCTAAGATAGGCCAGCTTCGTCAAGAAATGTTCATTAGTGAACGTGCTTGCAGATTCAAACATGCGCCCTTCTTCCAAGAAGAGGCGACTCGGAGCTCAAACACGCGCGACAGCACTTTACCTCGGGAAAGCCACCTTGCCTCGCTGTGAAACAGTACAGCCTTTTGTTCAGCTACCATCTCTTCGCAAAGTGCGGAGAATAGACGCGCTTTTAAGGGCCGGGTTTTGATGAAATTCACCACTCTCACAACAACGTTCAAAATCTCATGTAGGTCGGGACTAACTAAGCTGCCTTGACACGAGCGCTTCCCTGTGAATAACACAGTGCGTCCATTGCGCATCGGGTGCTACCTGGGCCCAGATAAAAAATAAAAAAAAAACCTCCTGTTTTTCACGTCAGTTCGCGCCCCACCTGGCATGTCTCCGCGACCCAGTGGTCGCGACCCACAGTTTGAGAAACGCTGTGCTAATAGAAGAGCTGTTTGATTTCATTCGCCTAACAAAACAATGCCATAGGGTCTTGTTGTAGGAGGTTTACCACTTACTCTGAGTTAACTTACCCAGGTTTATCACTAAACCACGTACTTGGAATACCCCCTGGCTGAAACAAGACCAGACCATTATTCAAATCGGAACATTGACAATCGGAAAATTGTCATTATTCCAATTAAAACGAATATGGCATGCATGTAAACATAGTCAATGATGCCATCAGCGCAGCTGATCATACAACTCTGCCTGTCATCATATAGCCTGCCCCGGGTAAGCGGTTCTGATTGGGTCCTGAGTTTTTGGTGGTTTGGAAATGGGCTTAAATAGGAGGAATGCCTTTGACCACAGTACTTAAGACAAATGCTGTGTGTACTTTTCCCTATGTTCAAAACTAAATAAAACATTGTTACAAAAAAATAAATAAACATAGGAGCAACGCCAGATGTATTCAAATGCACTCACAGATTCGTCTAGGTTCACTCAGAGTTGTTCTTGAAACCTAATGAAGCAAATAAACAAATACAAATACAAGCCCTCACTCAGCTGTCTCCAAAGAGTCCCTCCCTTTACACACACACACAATGATTTGGTTGGCAAGTTCAAGTTGATTGACAGATGTATTATTGTTTCAATTGGTCGGTTATCTCTTGTCCCGATGCAGTTGGATGCTGCAGGAGTCATTATTTTCCCCATGTTCACAGAGCTGTTTTCAAACACCAGGCTTTTAGTCTCTGATCATGTACAAGTTTGACAGGTTTTGCCGGTTGTGGGTGTTAGCATTTAGAAATGAAAGTCCAGAGTTTTGGAGGCGGCAAAAGGTTTCAACTACAGAGAACACTGCTGATGAAAAAGGCCTTTGTACCCGTAGGTTCCTTCAGCTGCTACTAGGCTGATTGCCAAAGAACCTTCAGAAATGTGAGGAGATTGACCAAACACCCTTGGGTCTAAATCACACTTTTCTACCTAATTGTGTTACCTTTTTATTTACCTTTTACCTTTTTATTTTATATTTACAATTTCCTTTCTGTCGCTGGTTTGGATGTAAGGTGAACCAATGACCTGATCGTTTTTGCTTTTTTTAAAAAAAAGAATTTCAGTTCAGGAACCAATGTACTGGTAATTATATCTTCTAGAACCTCACTTATGACCAGAACAAATGTTCTCTACTTATGTGGTAGAACATATGTCCTGTTCTGTTTCCTCCTGTAAAGAACCACAGTTCAAGAGCCAATGTCTTAAAAGGTTTGTTCTTCCTTGAAGGAACCTTATTAAAAAAAACAATCTCAGTTCATGAACCAAACTCCTGAAAAGAGAGCGTTCCCTCTTAAGAACATCACTTGAAGAACAAACCGCCATGCTGGTAGATTTCTCCTCAGGCAAAGCGATGGTGAATACAGCCTCTTCGCACAGGTCCCGTGTGGAGTTATGTAAGTGTAAGTGCCTCGCCCTCGGGGCAGTGCCTGAGCAGAAGATGCCCCCAGAGCAGGTAGCCTGTCGCTGTCTACGCCAAGCAGAGGAGACACACACATACTGGACACACACACACACACACACACACACACACACACACTCAGATAGACCACACTGAAGACCCCCCCCACCAACCTCTCTCTCTTTCCCTCACACACATACATACACACACACACACACACACACACACACACACACACACATACACACACAAACACGACTTGGTTTGGCTCACAGTGCATCGTGATCAGTTTTACAGGGGAGCCGGTGAAGAATAGCCTCTTACTGCTGGCATGGGAAGGATGTCCACAGCACACACACACACACACAAAGAGAGAGATCCCTACTAACATGCTCCCCTCAGTAACCTCAACACACACACACACACACACACACACAAAGAGAGAGATCCCTACTAACATGCTCCCCTTAGTAACCTCAACACACACACACACACACACACACAAAGGGAGAGATCCCTACTAACATGCTCCCCTCAGTAACCTCAACACACACACACACACACACACAAAGAGAGAGATCCCTACTAACATGCTCCCCTTAGTAACCTTAACACACACACACACACACACACACACACAAAGAGAGAGATCCCTACTAACATGCTCCCCTCAGTAACCTCAACACACACACACACACACACACAAAGAGAGAGATCCCTACTAACATGCTCCCCTCAGTAACCTCAACACACACACACACACACACACTCCTTTGGTATCTTTCCTCATCTGGAAAAGAGAGAAACATGCGTCAGCTTCAGCAGATTTGTATAGCTAAGGGCTATAGCTGAAGGAGAACATGTGTCAGCTTCAGCAGATTTGTATAGCTAAGGGCTATAGCTGAAGGAGAAACCCGGCCGATGTTTACATGGATCTTGATCGCTACCCGTCGCCGAGTGCTGTCGATAGGAAAAATAACAAACAAAATCGGTGCTACCGAACTGGAGTAGCTGCAGCTGTAATGGCCAGTACTCCCAGTCAGCTACACTGCTAGGTCTGGGGGCATCATCTAAACGTGCCTTTTTTGCCTCTAAACAAACTCAAAATGTCATTTAAAGGTCTGTACAATATGAACATAGTCCTTACGTGACAAAAAGATGCATTTTCTACACATTAGCTGTGAAGAAACTGTCTAAATTCAAAGTTTGTACTCTCTCTTTCTCTCTCCATCTCTCTTTCTTTCTCCTTTTCCCACCTTCTCTATCATTCTTTCCTTGTTCATCTATATCTCTCCATCTTTCTCTCATTCTGAGTTGCTTTCTCTTCCTCTTCTTCCCACACCTCCCCAAATCCCCCCTTTCCTTTTCCCATCCATGTGTGTGTGTGTGTGTGTAGGGACTGCATTCTAAAGCTGCTGAATGTGTGTATATGAAGTGACTAAGTTCCAACTCTGCTGCTAGACATTTGTATGTGTACAGTGTGTGTGTGTGTATGTGTAGGGAGTGTTCTTACTCTGCTGGATGTGTGTGTGTGTGTGTGTGTGTGTGTGTGTGTGTGTGTGTGTGTGTGTGTGTGTGTGTGTGTGTGTGTGTATGTGTGTGTGTGTATGTGTGTATGTGTGTGTGTGTGTATGTGTGTGTGTGTGTGTGTATGTGTGTGTGTGTGTGTG
>NW_027468875.1:20000-27500 GCF_046254945.1 Alosa pseudoharengus
TAAATAAATAATAGATGTTTAGAGGACATAGTGACCTCGCTACACAAGACACACACATGCAATGGGGTCGAGGAGGCTAGTCACAAACATGCAGACATACACACACACACACACACACACCACACACCACACACACCACACACACACACACACCACACACCACACACACACACACACACACACACCACCCCTTCTGCTTTGCTTCTATTCTGTATAATGTACAGATGCAAAGAGCATGTGTTGGGAACACGAGCCATTTTGTTTGATATGCAAATATTTGTTTTATTTGCAGTGACAAAAATACACTAAAGGTAGGCTACATTATTAATGCACATACATGCAATGCCTAGAGCAGATACCTACTGCATATCCACATACTGTAGGCACACAGATACTCTTAAAACACATTTATGCATCCAAGAATAACATAATAGCATGGTTCACTCTATCACTCAACACACTAACCCAAATACATACAGTATGCATACATATTAAACCAGTGCCTATGTACTACGTTATATCTAAAATACATACACAATACACCAATGCAAAATACATAATACGCCAGTGCCTATGTGCTATATCTCAAATACATACATACATACAGTGGGGAGAATAAGTATTTGAAACCATGCTAAAGTTGACTAAAATGCTCATTGGGTTCAATGCAAATCAAACCAGCTAATAGGCTAACTGAAAAACACACCATGCCAATCTCTAGGTATGGTGAAGGGTATGTGATGATGTGGGGCTATTTTAATTCCAAAGGCCAAGGGAACTTCATCAGGATGCATAGTATCCTGGATCCATGAAATAAGTGGCCTTTAAAAATAAAAAATCTGCCTGCCTCTATGGGAATTTAACATAGGGGTCAAATACTTATTGCCCCTGTAATTTAAGGAAGAACATTTATTTATTTACGATACATTCTTCATTCACTAAGAAAATTGGTGTCCTTAAAGGTTGGATTTTTACTATTTGTTTTAATTAAGGCATTAAGATCAATTTCTAAGAGATGTTTTTATATTTTTCTTTTTAGTCAACTTTAGCATGGGTTCAAATACTTATTCTCCCCACTGTACATACACCAGGTGCTATATCTCAAATACATACATACTCATACATACATACACCAGTACCTATGTGCTATATCTCAAATACATGCATACATACATAGACCAGTACCTATGTGCTACATCTCAAATACATGCATACATACATAGACCAGTACCTATGTGCTATATCTCAAATACATGCATACATACATACATACACCAGTACCTATGTGCTATATCTCAAATACATGCATACATACATAGACCAGAGCCTATGTGCTATATCTCAAATACATACATACATACACCAGTACCTATGTGCTATATCTCAAATACATACACCAGTACCTATGTGCTATATCGCAAATACATACATAGATACACCAGTACCTATGTGCTATATCTCAAATACATACATACATACATACATACATACACCAGTACCTATGTGCTATATCTCAAATACATACATACATACACCAGTACCTATGTGCTATATCTCAAATACATACATACATACATACATACACCAGTACCTATGTGCTATATCTCAAATACATGCATACATACATAGACCAGAGCCTATGTGCTATATCTCCAATACATACATACATACACCAGTACCTATGTGCTATATCTCAAATACATGCATACATACATAGACCAGAGCCTATGTGCTATATCTCAAATACATACATACATAGACCAGTACCTATGTGCTATATCTCAAATATGCATACATACATACACCAGTACCTATGTGCTATATCTCAAATACATACATACATACATACATACATAGACCAGTACCTATGTGCTATATCTCAAATACATCCATACATACATACACCAGTACCTATGTGTTATATCTCAAATACATGCATGCATACACCAGTACCTATGTGCTATATCTCAAATACATGCATGCATGCATACCAGTGGCGGCCGGTGGTTAAAAAAATAACGGAGGAAGGAATGTCCGCTTGATTGATGTTAGTGGCATATGTGAATAATAGAGTATGTAGGCCGCCTACCCAGACACATTTATAGCAGCAGTATGTATTATGTAGCATTTTAACTGGCAATGTTGTGCAATAAATGCTGTTCTGACATTCTCAGGGGGGTCTGACCTAAGGAGCTAGGCTAGCATGCAGCAGTCAGAAAAGTTGTGGGTTCAATTCTTGGCTTCCACCACGATTGTGCATTTGAGCAAGGCACTTAACCCCAAATTCCTCCAGGGACAATGAACTTTGTAATATAATTTAAATAAGTCACTTTGGATAATAGTGCTTAATTAATAAATGTAAATGTAACTAAATGTAAATGTAGGTCTGGGAAGTCAGGGAAGGTGTCTAGTTATGAAATACTGTTTTCCAGATGTGCAAAATTATGGAAAGTCTGGAGGTTTTGCTCAATGTAATACATTTGCAGAAAAGTCTTTAATACTAAAAATAGACACTTGTTTTATAAAACCATGTAACTATTTACCATTAAAAATAGACCTTAAATGTGGTTATTTGTAACATGCTATTGTTTTTAAAGCCAAATCGCTATAATAGACAGGTTGTAAGCTAAGTGGGAATTTATACTCGAAAGGCAAATGTTATTGAAGACGTCATTACAGGAATGCATCATGGTCTGAAACATTCATTAACAATGTTACCATCCAAAGATACAGTTAGTAACAAGAACATATTAACAACAAGAACATTATTTAACAATTGTTTAGTTAAGGCATAACTTGGATGATTATAACAACGCAAAACTATCCAAAAATGTTTTATCACCAAATGAACTGTCCACGTTTGTGACAGGCCAGCAGTAGGCTATAGCTGATTGTTTTCTGTGCTAACGTTACAGTTAGCCATGAGTATTTGTCATACTATGTAGCATTCAGTAGCCGTAACACTAGCCTTACCATCTTTTTTTGGAACAGGTCTTCCTGCTTTGATCCTAACCTTCGCACTCTATTTGAATGTATAAAAGATGGACATTGTCCTCTGATTCCATTGTACAATTGCAGATAACGTTCTTCCACCGTTGCCGCTAAAAACAGCACCCCCTATCGCAATTGAAAATTACTGTACGGAGGAGCTTCCTCCCTTGGCCATTGGAAATGACGTGATTCACGAGCCGCTAGGGTCCGAGGCGTTTATAATGGACTTCAATGAGGGGCTTGAGGAGGAAGCTCCTCCATACAGTAATTTTCAATTGCGATAGGGGGTGCTGTTGGCATTTTGACCTAGGGGAACGATTTTGTTCATTCAAAGTGCTAAAAATAGTAATATTAACAGTAATTTATCAGATTAGTAATTCAATTTATATATATTTAATTTTTCTCTGAAATGTTAGGGAGGATGTTCCTCCCTTTCCTCAATGAAGGAGCCTCCTCTGATGCATACACCAGAGCCTATGTGCTGTATTTCTCATGTGTGCAGGGAGAGATAAGATTATGGGAGGATGCTGCTGCTGAGGTGCAGTGGCCAGAGTTTGGGTCCTGCTGGCACTGTGAGAGGTGGCACAGCGCCCGGTGGGCAAGGGCATCGTGTCTGAGTGGAGTCCACTTGGACCGGGTCGGGCAAGGCTGGCACCGCTGGCACCACGCAGACTGAGTGCAGCTTGGGCTCCGGTGCTGGTCGCTGTCCTGGCAGACCCGCCTGCCATCCCGAAGCCCTCCAGTGTTCATTAAAAGGTGCGCGCTCACACACACACACACACACACACACACAGACACACACACACACACACACACACACACACACACACACAGACTTTAAAAAAAATAGTGTTTGTGGACTTTTCCTTACTCGTCTAACTCTTAAATGATCCTGTCAGTATGGTGGACTGTGATTAAGTTCCTCTGTGTGTGTGTGTGTGTGTGTGTGTCTGTGTGTGTGTGCGTGGGTGTGTGTGTGTGTGCGTTTCTGTGTGTATCCTATCCTTGACAGCCAATCTACACTCTTATTGTTTTTCTCTGCTCACTAGCCCGTAATGCAGACTGAGTGGTGAAACCCTGTCCCACACTAAAGCAAACCTTTCCCATCCCTGCGCGTCAGACAGCTCCCCTTCCAACAGTGGGAGCGTCCGGCACCACTGCAGCAGCAGTGAGAACGTAAAGGACAGGGGAATAAAAACGCATCACCTGTCATAACAGCCTCTGCCTGATTGACACTGCGTTGACATCTTCAGTTCATTATGACTGGCTAGAACATTCACAGAGGTTGCTATGGTTTTTACTGTTCCTGTTGTCTTCTTCCTGTCCTTTTTTTTCTCTCTCTCTCTCATTTTCTTTCTCTGTCACTCTCTCTCCCTCTCTCTCTGTTGTTGTTGTTGTTGTGTGTGTGCGTGCGTGTGTGTGTGTGTGTGTGTGTGTGAGTGTGTGTTTGTTTTGTTTGTTTGTGTCTTGGCCAGTGCATTCTGTTCCTGGTCCATGTCTGTCAGAGCCTTGGGGCAGGTGGGGCTAGAGAGTGTATTTGTGGTGTATGTGTGTGTGTGTGTGTGTGTGTGTATGTGTGTGTGTGTGTGTGTGTGTGTGTGTGTGTGTGTGTGTGTGTGTTTATTTATGTTTTGTGTGTGTGTGTGTATGTGTGTGTGTGATTGCTGAACTGATTTAATCTACTGGATTATTCAGAAGATTTGATTCCTAGTGTAACTCGACACTCGATTGTAAAGTGGAATCAAAAAGTATATACAATGTGTGTGTATTTCTGTTTGTGTGTGTGTGTGTGTGTTGTTTGTGTGTGTGTGTATTTCTGTTGTGTGTGTGTGTGTGTGTGTGCATTTCTGTTTGTGTGTGTGTGTGTGTGTGTGTATTTCTGTTTGTGTGTGTGTGTGTGTGTACTGTGTGTGTGTATTGTTGTAATGTCCTCATGGCCCCTGATAAAGAATGCAGTCTCCACTGTGTCTTTGCCAAATGAGTGTCCAGTGCATGAAAGCATCCTTCCACTTTTAGCTCTCTGGCAGACAACGACACTGCTCAGACAACGACACTGCTCAGACAACGACACCACTCTGATCAAGCTTAACCTCTCCATCCACAGCAGTGAATGCCTTCTAATGAACACGCAGCCTTAAACAGTAAACACAAACAACAGCCATCCTTGCCTTGCACAGCTACTGCCACTTATATCTTCCAGGCCAATTGCACTCTCCCAGCACTGGATTGGCTAGAGGAATATGCGATGCACACTCTGAAAACGAATGTGTTGAAAACAACAATTTAGAAGAAAATGGTCACTTCCTGGTACACAAGAGTTACATAGTGGAATACCAGAGGCATTGTCTGTGTTATGAGTCTCTGTGGGCCCCCTGCCAGTGCTGGGCCCTTAGAATCGTCCCAACCTCTTTTTCTTAAGGTTTCATCCATAGTGTTAAATTAGCAAACTGATTTTGCTTAGTTATTAAATAAGCTTAAAGGAACACGCCACCGTTTTATAAAATTGGGTTATTCACCGTCTCCTCTAGAGTTAGATAAGTGAGCAAAAACATTTTTGTTTTGTGCATTGTTGTAGTCCGGTAGCGCCCCCGCTAGGTTAGCTTAGCATAGTGAATGGAATCCTTTGTAGCCAGATAGTATGTCGTGAATAAAAGTGAGCCAACAAAAAAAAAAAATCCCTAATTACTTCTTGTGGCCTCCGTCTTCACAATGAGTACAAATGGCGATGCAGATTAAAACGAGGTGATCTCCTAGGCAGGTATTGACTTGGGAGTCGGGACTTTATTGGGGTGAAGCACAGGTTGTGAAGCCCTGCTACTTGGGTGCAGATATAGCATGCAACACATCAGTACTTTTCTCACTCGCTACAGCACAGACAATCTCTGCGCCCAAGTATCAGTGCTTCGCCCCAATATAGTCCCAAGTAGCAGTGCTTCGCCCCAATATAGTCCCAAGTAGCAGTGCTTCGCCCCAATATAGTATAATATCCAATATAGTATAATATCCATAATGTCGTTTGCAATTTGGCTATCACCCATTCTTGTGGGAATCATGAAACATTACCTGGTCAGTAGACATGGCTCTTTAGAGATTGTCTTTGCCTGTGTGTGTGTGTGTGTGTGCGTGCAGGTATGTATATATATATATATATATATATATATATATATGAGGCATATATAGGCATATATGAGTGTGTGTGTGTGTGTGTGTGTGTGTGCGTGCGTGCAGGTATGTATATATATATGAGACATATATACTGTAGGCATATATACTGTATATGAGTGTGTGTGTAAGTGTTACCTGGTCAGTAGATATGGCTCATTGGAGATTGTCTTCGCCTGTTACTAGTCCTTTGGCTCCAAAACAACTGCAAATGTACCTTTGTCCAGAGGGGAAGGGTTCAAGCTGTGAGAAGTATTTACAATGGCAGGGTCAAATATAAATGCTCTGCGACTCTAGGGGGAGCCCATTAAAAAACAATACCCAAAACTACATTGGATATCTAACACATTGCACTTTGCCCATCTTCCAAATTTGGGCCGCCACAGAGTTTCATCATGATCCTGTGTGAGTGTGAGTGTGTGTGGAAAAATGTTGAATTGTCATGTAATGAAGTTGTGTTAGTGTTTATCCGTTATTGTGCTTTTGTGTGTTCATGTGGTTCTGTTTTGGGCTTGGGTTGAGAGTTCTACTAGATCTGTAGTGTTCTGTTTTGGGCGTGGGCTGAGAGTTCTACTAGATCTGTAGTGTTCTGTGGTTCTGTTTTGGGCGTGGACTTGGGCTGGATGCTGGGATAGGGGGCTTTTTACAGCTTAGTGCTGCATCGACCTTCTGGATGTCTGCAGAGAGATGGATCTCTCTCTCTCTTTTTCTCTTTTTTTCTCTCTCTCTTTCTCTTTTTTTCCTCAGTCTCTAACCTTTCTGCTAGTGCTGAGACAATACACGGATCACAGAGCAGTCTCCTCTGATCACTGGGGCTAGGCTGCAGCGGAGTGTGTGTGTGTGTGTGTGTCAGATAGACAAAAGTGAATTTGTGTGTGTGTATGTGTGTGAGGGAAAGAGGGAGACAGAGTGAGTGTATATGTGTGCGTCCGGGTGTGTGCCTGTATGTGTGACAGTGGTGTGAGTGTGAGTGAGTGTGTGTATGTGTGTGTGTGTGTGTGAGTAAGTGTGTGTATGTGGGTATCTATGAGACAGATAAAATGAGAGAGTTATAGTTCGAGTGAAAAAGACAAGAGATGGGAGTTTGTTTTTGCATTAAAAAGAGAGATATAGTGTATTAAGTGTAGTGTATTATTAATGTGTGTGTGTGTTTAAGCAGTGTCTGTAAGTGCCTCAGAGTGTGTGTATGCATGTGTGTGTACCTAAGAGAGTGTACGTGTATGTATTGCAGTTTGTTTGGTGTGTGTGTGTGTGCGTGTATGTATGTGAGTGAGTGTGTGTGTGTGTGTGTGTCTGTGTGTGTTTTTGGTGTGTGTGTTTGAGTGAGTAAGAGTTTGTGCGATGTGT
>NW_027468875.1:30000-37500 GCF_046254945.1 Alosa pseudoharengus
TTCTAGCATCTCAACATGTCCCAGTTGCAGCATCAGTATTGGTACCATTTACCATCACTCAGTGCCGTTACATGCAAACTAACAATCATGTACCATTTACCATCTCTCAGTGCTGTTATATGCAAACTAGCAATCATGTACCATTTACCATCTCTCAGTGCTGTTACATGCAAACTAACAATCCGATTTCAGTCTGATTATAATCTTTAGCCCAATTGAAAACACGCCATGTAGATTTTTAGGGATGTAACCATACGCTCAACTCACAATTAGGTACAATTCACGATTTTAAGTTCACGATACCACTCTCTGAGGATTATTTTTAACTGAATAAGTTGCAGACAAATTGTGGCTGAAAAATATTCCTTTTTTATATAAGGGCAATTCCACGGAAAATTGACTTTTTGTCACATCCATAACGCTAGTGAAATGCCTTGGCATTTGTATGCATTTTTTTTGTGCATTTTTTCTCATGTACATTCTTCAGCCAAAAATAGAAAATGCTCAAATTTCATGTAATCATTCACATCATACCATACCATCACATTTTATTGGCGTTATGGATGTTACAAAAATTTCCGTAATTTTTCCGTAATTTTCCATGGAATTGCCCATAAACTGAAAGGAACACAAGGTCTGAACTCTTTGCCACCTAAGTATCCCGCCTACAGTAAGTCTATTCTGTCTCATCCATCACTCTGATGAGGTTATTTTTAATTAAAATAATCTTTCTTTACGTTTCTCTCGTTTTGAACTTTCATCTAATTCTCAGCTTATTCTTATTACATATTCATTTATACTGAATCTAGCACTGAAACAGATATAACTGTCATTGCCATGAACAGAGAAACTAATTTAAGAGCATTACATCGTTTTTGTCTACCTATTTCTTCTGTGAAGAAACATTTTAACATGAGGCTCTATGCAAATTACACATTTTTGGAGGCACTCCCCACGTTTTCTTCATTGTCCCATATTGAATATTGCCGCTGTGTTTCAAGTAATTAAAATGGCACAAAAAAAGAAAATCAGTAATTAAAAAAAACATATATATTTTGTTTATAATATATGCTCTACCATCACATCATGTGTAGCCAGTTCCAATGGTTATAGTGGAAGCTAATCGTTGTGGCAGACGCTCTGCAAGCGGAGCGCTCCAGTTGCATGAGAGCAGCTCCGCCACACTGAGACAGGGCAGCAGCTCCGCCACACTGAGACGTCTTGAGAAGGAGCTCTGAGTGGGGGGTGCTTGGCAAAAAAGTGGGATGTTTGGCAGGTCAGACTAGTCTGTTTCTTTCTAGTTTTCTCTCTCTCTCTCTCTCTCTCTCTCTCTCTCTCTCTCTCTCTCTCGTTTTTCTCACACACTTTTTTGGCCTGGCAGCCCTCAGCTCTGTGCTAAATACTTCAGAGAAAACCAGACGGAAAGAGCTCTCCTCTCCCTCTCTCTTTCCTCTCCCTCTCTCTCTCGTTTCTCTCTCTCCTCTCTCTCCTCACCTCTCCTCTCTCTCTCCTCCCTCTCCTCTATCTCCTCACCTCTCCTCTCTCTCTCCTCTCTCTCTCTCCTCCCTATCCTCTCTCTCTTCTCCTCTTTCTCCCCTCTCTCTATTTCTCTCTCCTCTCTCTTTCCTCTTTTGGCAAGAGGTGGATGGTGGCTGGAGAGGAGAGAGGGAGGAGGTGAGAAGGGAGCAAAACAAATGAGAAAAAGAAGAGCCGAGACTAAAAGTGAAAGGAGAGAGGGGGGGAGAGAATACTGTAGAGAGAGAAGAAAGAGAGAGAGTGAGTACAAATCCGACTGAAAATAGAAAAAAGAGTGATAGAAGGGAAAGAATAGGGAAGAGGGATGGAAATGGAAAGAAAAAGAGAGACACCATGTCTCAAATGATGAAAGAGAGAAAGACAAAAAAAAGTCAAAAGAGAGGAGGAAACCGACTAACTGAAACAAAAAAAGAAAGATCAGAAAGAGAGAGAGGACCAAAGACGGAGAAAAACACGAGAGAGAGAGAGAGAGAAGGAGAGAGACAGAGAGGGAGAGAGAGAGAAGGAGAGAGACAGAGAGGAGAGAGAGAGAGAGAGAGAGAGTTTAGGAGATAGAGGGGAAGGAACAGAGAGCTTTGGAAAGCGGAAATAGAAAACCCCCAGCAGTAATTGGATGGCTGTAGTCCTGGTGCTTGAGCAGCCCTGACTGTCTGGCAACTGAGCAGAACACACACACACACATACACACACATATACAGATATGCAGGCACACACACACACACACACACACACACAATGAGCCCAGAGTGGTATCACAGCAAAACAGATTGAGATTAGAGACCTGTGATCCAAGCCATGAGAGAGACAGAGAGCCAGAGATACAGAGAGAGAGAGAGAGAGAGAGACAGAGAGAGAGAGAGAAGGAAGTAGGGAGAGAGAGGAAGGAAGTGAAGGAGAAGAGAGGGGTGGGGTGGGAATGAGGAATCAAAGAGAGGGAGGGCGGGAGAGAGAGAAAGAAAGAGACTCAGAAACAGACTGACAGAATCCAAACGAGAAACAGAGAAAGATTAAGGAGGAAAGAATGGATGGTTATAAGGAGGGGGGGGGGGGTTGAGAGAAAGGATTGGAGCTGGTTTTCACGCCGTGCTATGCTTCATACGACAAACAGTAAACTTCTGTGTGTAGGGAGGATGGATTTCCAAAACTGCCTATTCCTTCCGACAAAACCAGACACACACAAAACAGCCTCCCTACTGAGTCGCCACAAAGAGCCCCTCAGACTGGAGCTACAAAGGTAAACTATGCAGTATTGCCAATTTCCTTACTGTTTTTCGCAGTAAGTCTTCTTTTTCGCTGGCTCTGTCATGACGGCTACCTTTTTCTAGCCGGTGCCTGCGTGTATGTGTATTTGAATGCAGTAAAGCAATTCGTTACACTCGTTATACTTCCTGACACTGAAGCCGTCGGCCCGCCGGCCCACAGTTGCAAGGGTGGTTTTTCCGCTCACAGGAGCTAGGGGGAAGCGAGACGGCCACCATTCAACCGGAAAAAACTCATATAACCATTCCAATGACTCTGAAGCTGTTAAATGAAGGTAAATTAAGCTAAAACACTTGCATATTATGCTCTGAGTTACGTAACGCGCACGGCCACACGCCTCTGTCCTCTCACCGGCCCCACTCGCTCAGGGTGTCCCTGTGTGCTGCTCTGACTGGAGCCGTGGGTTGGGCCAGCTGCACTGTGGAGAAAGCCCCTGACCCAAATGTCCATGAATGCTGCGCTGCTGTTGCAATCTTACAGCTGTTGTTGTAGTTGTTGTTGATGCTCCTCTCCTGGGAAGCAGGAAACAGGTCTTATCTGACCTACCTCAGCCTGGGAATAACCCAAGGATCATGTCCATGAATGCCACGCTGTTATTGTTGCTCCTTTCCCGGCTTGTGAAACAGGTCCTATCCAGGCTACCTCAACCTTCTTTGATCCTGATTAAATTGACAATTGAGTTCTTCAATCCT
The DNA here is from genome assembly GCF_046254945.1 of Alosa pseudoharengus. Classification (NCBI taxonomy): domain Eukaryota; kingdom Metazoa; phylum Chordata; class Actinopteri; order Clupeiformes; family Clupeidae; genus Alosa; species Alosa pseudoharengus. Next base: position 33,489 of record NW_027468875.1, read on the forward strand.
AACCAATTGGACATTCCCATTCACTTATTCAATCCTAACCAATTGGACATTCCTATTCAATTATTCAATCCTAACCAATTGGACATTCCCATTCAGTTATTCAATCCTAACCAATTGGACATTCCTATTCAGTTCTTCAAGCCTAACCAATTGGACATTCCCATTCAGTGGTTTGGAAGGCTCATCCCAGCTCAGCTAATCTCATTCCCTCAGATTCTGCAGCTGTCTGGGGGACATGTGTCCTGCAAAAGGAAGTGCTTCCATGGACCTGCATTGGTCAGCCAAAGAACCCTCTAGTACATACATGGGCAACATACGGCCCGCGGGCCACATCCGGCCCGTGGGCTTTCCCTGACCGGCCCGCGTAAGGTCCATGAAAGAACAATAGTCAAGAGCCTAGCATAGAGATAATGCATGCAAATCAATATCGTTGTTTTTATTTTGAAAGCGACTGCTATTTGTACGCCCATACATTTGTGCGTGGATGCGGCGACGTAAACACCCTCACTGATGTGCTGGTGAATAGAAAAATGCTTCTGCGTCGACACAATGCAGTTGCCTTTACGTCGGCGTAAACCTTTCAAAGTTTTGTGTCTCTTATGTCTGCGTCGCTCACCACCGCAAAGGTTGTTAGAACGAACTCCTACTGCTGCTCGTTGGCGATACGAAGTGTTCAAAACGTTACTGGCAGATAGACAGTTTACAATCGGATAACCCCGTAATTGTAACCAAAATATGTCTGAGTTTATTTGCAAAGCTTATGTTAGCGAACTAGTATGATGCTACTACCCACAGGTTGCTTGAAGCAGCCGGCTCAACACACAGAGCGAGTTCACCAATCACAGTTATGTGCATAAAATTAAAGCAAAAACATAGCCTAAATTTTTAAAATAGTTTTCTTTGTGCATGTTGATTAACTAATGACAGCCTACTCTTGTCTGCTCCACATTTTCGTAGTCTAATTCTGCATAGAGTTAATTTAATGATGGTAATGATTTAATGATGAAATATTGCTGAGTGTTGAAATGGTGGCACGGCCTATCGGTTGTACTGACTCCTTCACATTTTCATGACCTAGCCTAATTATATAGATATTGTAGTACTTTTTTATATCAGTCTTTGAAAACTGAAAAAAATGTCAATGTCAAAAAATCATTTTGAGGAATGAGGATTAAATACTGGACATAGATTAAATAGGCCTATTGCTGTTTTTCCTTTGTCTCCCTCACATTTTCATCTGTTCTTACGACTAGTAAACAAAACCATATGATTTACTTAATGTTATACAAGAACAGAATAGAATTGAACAGAATTGAGTTCAGACTTGAGTTCGGTATTTTAAGTCCGGCCCTCCTCAACAGTCCCAGTTTGTCATGTGGCCCCTTGGGGAAATTAGTTGCCCACCCCTGCTCTAGTACAATGTTTCTCAAACTTTCACAACACAAATCATAATTGGCATATTGGTGGTAGCATAGTGGTTAAAGAACTGGGGCCTCATTTATAAAGCGTTCTTACGCACAGATTTGATCTTAGACCGTGCGTACGCTCAAATCCATGCCAACGCTCAGATTTATAAAAACCGTCTTTGACGTGGAAAAGTGCTTATCTCCACGTCAGGTTCAAACTTGACGTACGACCATTTCCTTGTGGTAATGCCGGGGTACTGCAGGTAATCTGAGGTCTAAGTGCGATGCATTTTCAAAATTCCAAAACCAACGATCTCATGTGTTTCTTTGCCATATGCATGATCAATATCAGAAGATTTTTAAAGACGTTTTTGGACGCATGCTTAATGTTTCATGGTTTGGCATAAAACTGCTAATGAGAACTATAGCCCACTTAAGAAAGTGAAAAATCGTATAGCTTACTTATTTCATAATATCTAAAAAAAAAACACACCAAGACCTACGATAGAATGATTGAAACATTCTTACAGGTGATTAGGTGTTCTCACCAATCTAATATTGATAATAAAATGTCCAATTGCCCTCGTTTAGGAGAGAAAAGTACATTTGTAAAAAGCAGTGGCGGACCGTGCGTTCAGTGGTTAGGCCTTCAATGATGACTATTTTTTGACAAAAATAATAATAGGGGGGCGTTACGGCAGAGATTTTTTTTTTACATTTCAGCGTTAAAATGTGTGCAAATTTCCAGCATTTCATGGTGGGGGAATAGTTTTCTCTCTCTTACGCGAGTCTGTAGCACTAGAATCTTCGTTACACAAACAATTAATGCTCCGATTGCTTATTGGTTAACAGATCACCCTCAGCAGCAAAGTAGGCTAGGCTATTTATTTACCACCCATATTCACAAGTACATTATAAACTGCTGCCTGCTGCTGCCAGTAAAGACGTGCAATTTAGTCCATGTCATTTTGAAAGTGAACACCAAGTGTGGGTTTGTGCAGACTACTTTGAAATATTTAGGCTATCGGTTGCATAAAGGACAATGTTTAAGCAATTGGACATTATTGAAAGAAAACGATCGCAAAGATGCAGAATGAATGAATGACCGGCGAACTAGGCTACTTTTTCAGCAAAAACATAGCCTATCCTAAAAGAAACGTTAAGCCTACATGACATATCATGCTTATAATTTAGTCCTCTGTTTTGTAGGCTAAATCAGCATATTACGCTGGGTCATATTGGAAACGCAGTAGCCTGCTGTACCATAACGTACAGGATTATATAGGCCTAGAGGTCTTTCCTTCATAAGCTAGGCCTACCCATTTTTTTTCTACAAAGTAGGCCTAGCTTACTTACAAACATACGAAATGTTGATTATTCACATTACTGCAAGCAAAAGGAATGAAAGCGAACAGAGGACAATTGACATGGATGCATACGATCTCTGAAAGCTTTGCTGGAAAAAACATAATTAGGTAAGCTATTCGAACTGACGCATATAGGCTAGTTAACATCAGATGGCATAGGCTAGGCCTATACAATGTTTTCAATATATATTTTTACATAAGCTACAGCTTTTAGGCCATTGATTTCATTAAAACATATGCTAATGATATTGATGAGGGGGTGTTTACAAGGCGGAGACCTAAAACCATCCGGCTGCGCACAAGTTGACGTTCATTTGTGATTTATAATGGGCACATCTGGAAGGGTGGCGTACGCACGTTTTTTTGTGCGTACGTTCGTTTTCTCTGAATCACACGTACGATCATTTCAGAAATGATCTAAGATCAGATGAAGGATGGTTTCTACGCAACCCTTTTATAAATGAGGCCCCTGGGCTAGCACACAGTGCCCAGAAAAGTTGTGGGTTTAATTTGCGGCTGCCTTTGCTGTGCTCTCCAACAAAACGTTTAACCACGAGTAACTCTGGGAGCCTGGCCCTTGTAATAAATGACATATACAGTCCAACAACCATAGGGCCTTTTGAAATGTAGGATACCCTTTCATAACACTACAGCTTCAGACTATGGCCAAGGTGGCAGCATTAGTTTACTGACCCAGGGTTCCCACGAGTCATGGAATTTCTGGAAGATCATTGAAAATCAATAAAGTCTATTCCAGACATGGAAAGTCATTTTTGGGGCAAAGTTAGGGAATATCAGGGAATTTTGTTGAGGTAGTTTAAACTTTTTGAAAATTGACTTGCCCAAATGGAACAGAAATAATTGGGTTATTAACTTTTTCCACTACTGCTTGCTTGAGTGGTTGTGGTTAGCCCTACTTTGTTTTTCAGTACCCATTTATTCATGACCCTCTCCAAAATTCTACAACTCCATGCGACTACTCTGAAGGGGAAAGTCAGGGAAAAGTCAGAATTTCTGTTCTATTTTTTTTTTTGACACACCATAAACAAAAGAAGCTGCAATCACAACTTCATTTTGTGACGGCAAGTGTGACTTCATTGGTTGTTAGCAGGATGAACAAATAATTAAAATAGGGCTGTCTGCCATTTCGAAGTAGAGGTGAGTAGAGGCTTCAAACCTAGCATTCGACCACCAACAGCCCAAAAAACATTGGTGTTTCACGCCACATCATGACACAAG
>NW_027468875.1:42500-45000 GCF_046254945.1 Alosa pseudoharengus
TAGCCCTGTGTCCCCTCTTTCATCTGATATGCTTGCCATATCGATGTGATCACGGGTTTGCGAGTAATTCAAACGAGAGTAATGGGTGCGCAGGTGAACGCAATTTGATTTAATTTCATGATTTTTTTTAATTTTCATACTTGATCGTACAGACAAGTGTGTAGTCTCTTTGGAAAGCCCCACTTCTGCTCTGTCATGCAATAAAGGTTTCATCTCGCTACGATGAACAGTTCCGGAGCAATGTAACAGAGAAGAAAGGGTGTCTTTTTTGACGCACTTTGCGTCAATCGGGTTCTAAGGGTTAATGTCAATGGCAGCCTTTGACTAAAAACCTTTAGAAAAATGTCTTTCATTTTGCGACCCTTCCAATATTTTGGCCAACCCCTCTGGGGGTCCCGACCCCCAGTTTAAGAACCGCTGCTTTACATAAACAAAAGCAAAGAGCAATAGTAAATAAAAGCATAAAAGGGCAATAACAATTAAAGAGACACCAGGCAACGTTTTCGTGTTAATTAATCATCTTCGTAAGTTGGTATATGGTTAAGTGACTCATTGCAGGGTGAATGAAAACTCTCTCGCCCGGCCCTACTGCCTGTAGGAAGAATATCCCGCTTGCAAGTTCGGTGTATCCTACCCGCCGACCTTCAGTCTCACAAAGTCTTAGACATCACGAGAAGCAGGATCAGTTTACATCCTGCATCCCCAGCACAGAGGCAGGCTAACGAAATGCTAGCGATTGTTGCAAATGTGTGTATAATGGCAGAGCCGGCGAAGAAGCAGCGAAAACCCTTGACGGAAGATGCAAAGAAAAGGAAAAGAGCTTCAGACCGAGCGAGGGCTTGCAGACATACCTACACGTACAGACGCTAGGGGGAGCTTCATAGAGAAAAAGCATCAGGCTTGCCTGGTGTCCCTTTAAAAAGAAAACATAAAAGACACAAAAGACAGAAGAGACTGTTCATTGTGACACTTTGGCCGATGACTTGTTAGCAAAAAGATTGATGATAAGATTGAGCTAAGCTGGATGCTAGTCTACATGTGAGATCCTAGTTAGAAGAAAATGACTATACAACCCACTCCAATGCTGATGATCCCTGAGGATCACACTGGACCAAACCAGATCAAAATAATGGTTGTGCTCTTTTTAAAATATCAAATGCCACTTTAATGTTGAACGTTTAACCAATGGGGATTATAGTAAGAGGCAAGCGTAACGTGTAAATTGTGTGTGTATGTGTGTGTGTGTGTGTGTGTGTGTGTGTGTGTGTGTGTGCGTGAGTGTGTGTGATCTCTGCAGAGTTCAATACTTTATGAGAGTCATTTTCAAAAATGAAAGCTCACCGCAATACTACAGCCTCAAAGCAGAATCAAAAGCAAGTTACTCTCACACACATACACACAAACACACACATATACACACACATACACACACATACACACACACACAGACATACATACACATACATGTACACACACACACACAGATACATACACACACACACACACACACACACACACACACACACACACACACACACACACACACGCACACACACACACACACACACACGAGGTTGTAATGTAAACAGAACAAACGTTAGGCTAAAGAGACATGAACATAGTGAAATAAAACAACACAGAATGATAATTTGATTGTTTCAGCAAAAAAATGCATAGTGCAGAGGGAATTAATTGAATTATTATAAATACTACATTGTTATAAATGACCTAATCAGAAGTGCCTAGATGCAGTTTTCAGTGCCAGCAGGTTGAAGCATTCCTGCCACAGTGCTTGAGCTATAGAGGAACCTGGAAGATTTCAGCACCATGGACAGCCCCCCCATCAGCACCACTTTACTATGGACTAAATAACTTGCTTTCCTCCACCACACACTCATCTCATAGAGATTCAGACACACACACACACACACACACACACACACACACACACACACAGACAAACACACACACACACACACACACACACACACACACACACACACACACACACAAACACACACACACACACACACACACACACACACACACACACACACACACACACACACACACACACACACACACACACACACACACACAGATTATCCCACCTGCTTGTATTTACACTCATTTGAGCCAAGGTCACCTTCCCTCCTGCTGCAGAAGATACATAACTTGTGACTGTGACATCTGCAACTTCCCTGACAATAGACCCCCCCTCCCCCAAACATACAACACACACACACACACACACACCAACACACCACCTTTGATGATTGAGTACATTACAAATAAAAAAAATAAAAAAAACAAGAGCTTACTGAAGAAGGAAATGCATAATGGGATTGATCACCAAAATCACTCTTTTGCAGGGACACTGGGAATCAGTTCTACATAAACCACCATCATCACTTTCAGCATGTAAATGAAGGTTTGAGTTTTAAAGGGATCCAATGTAGTTTTGCAGGCACTCCCTGCCGTTGCGGAGTATCTTTATTTT
>NW_027468875.1:55000-67500 GCF_046254945.1 Alosa pseudoharengus
AACTATAGCATAACGCTAGAATGACGTCTAGGATATTTTCGCGTTGATGAAAAAGGATTGTCTAGGCTATAACATAAATCTGTGTGCTGTGACGGATCAAAGGGAAAGGGCACTGTAAATTGTAGCCTAGTTATTTTTCATTGCTTTTGCTTTGTAGCCTACACAATGTATCCTAATCTGATAATGCTGGGGTAGCCAATTCCAAGGGTGACGTTTACCTCCTGAGGCCTGTCCTGTAGTCTTATTAATTTTAGACGTAGCCTACTAATTACTAGATTGTCTGAAGGGAAAGTTTTTTTACCTGTAGCCTACACCTGGGAATGGGGGAAGGGTAGACTAGTCCATTACACTTGTGAATGGAGGAAGGGTAGGTCATTACACCTAATGGGGGAAGGGTAGACCAGCCAGCCCAGAGACTGATCAGACTGGGGGTCAAAGTCATTATCATGCAGAACAATACAAAACTGAACTGACAGAACTGTTTTGATTGAACTTTAGTCAATTTACTGTATGTATATGAGGTGCATCTACCAAAATACATTTTCTTCACTGTCATAAAATGAATGCACTTTGTTTGTGGTTTAGTGAGACATTCAAACATACTGCTCTTTTTTGTCCAGCTATGAGAGAGAACTTCGAGCAGTCACATCAACACCACTGAAAGGAAAGCCCTCTAAAGTATTAACTCCAGCAGTGTCCAGCATCTCTAGTGGGACAGACAGGTCAGTCACTGCATGAAAACAATTGTGTTGACTCTATGTGATTGTTGTTTGATTGTGTTTGATAATAACAGAAATTATATTTTTAATAATTTGGTGTTTACCATTTTATGTACTGTCATATGTTGTGAAACACTCTGCTTATTTATTTCAGAGATGAGCATCTTGGCGCAATTGCAGAAGCCCCTGAAATTGAGAGCCTTGAACAGAGGTAACCCATCAATGCTCATAATGTCTATACCCTAACCCTACATGTGTTCTCTATTGTATATTTTCATGATATAAGCATTTATATATATTTTTTACAAAGCCTACATGACATGAGCATCGCGGAGGATGTGGATGAAAATGTGTTCAATGACCCCATGAACAGTGTGTAAGTAGTACACCCTATAGACATACCGGTATGTTACTATTTGTACTGTGTGGAAGTTCTTTTTTTCTAAATATGTTATTTCTTACAGAATCGACTGGACAGATGAAGGATCTGCATTCCATCAAAGAGATGATGGAGAGAGGGATGACAGCTCTGACGAAGAGTATCTTCCACCAATTTCTATACGGTGTGTGCTCATCTGTTGTTACTTGGCCATATTTTGTGTTGTGTTTTGTCATACATTTTTACATGGTGCCCGTGTGTTCTGCCTCCACAGAATGGGTGGAGCATTAAAGGCAGTGCAGACTGTTGACCATCTTCCTGTAATTGGGCTTGATGAAACTGTGCATGACCTTTCTGCTCATGAAGACCCTACTGACGAGCCCTTGCCCAGTGTTGAGTTGCCCAGTTACCCAGACCCTTTGAAGGTCCAATGTGTAGATGATATCATCTGTGTCCGAGCGGCAGTGTTGTATGAGACCTGCTTGAGGCAGCTTGTCACACTAATGAAGCTGCCGGTGGACAGATGTACAGGTGTTCTCAGGACTGGTCTGGTGTGTGATAGTGTTGCCCCCTTTCACATCAACATCACTTATAAGGGCACGGCAATGATTGCGGAATGGGTAAGTCCAGTCAGTAACAACATAATACAACTGGTACTGGTAGCAATACCAAGCACTTTTCTTGTGACAGCCAGTGTTGTATAATTCAAATCCATTTATCAATCTTCTCTGACTTTTAGGTATGTCCCAATGGACATAGCCTGTGGAGATGGAATTCGCAGCCTGTGATGAAGTTTGGGATGCAAGCTGGGGATTTCCTTCTATCCACCAACATTTTGTTGTCGGGGAACAACTATGGGAAGGTTTCCCTATTGTTTAAATTCATGAACATGGGCATGGTGAACCCAAACACATTTTGCACAATCCAAGACACATACTGTGTTGACGCAGTCAAGGAATACTGGGAAGAAAGGAATACCGAGGCCATCCGTCGCCTTCAAGGGAAAGACGTTGTGGTGCTAGGTATGTTGAAATGGTGCATGTATAAATTACTTGCAGCAATGACATATATTTATTATATAATCTTACTACGAAATATGCCTGGGTTTTTACAGGGGATGGCAGAAATGATTCACCAGGGCATTGTGCCCAGTACTGCAGCTACACCACGATGGAGCTTGACACCAAGGAAATCATTCATGTAGCAACAATAGACAAGCGGCATACATCGTGGAACTCCAACATCATGGAGAAGGAGGGATTTATCCAGACTGTGGACAAGCTTTCCAGAGAGATAAAGCTGGTGGAGATCTGCACAGATGCTCATATCCAGATTGGAGCCCTTATGAGTAAGTGCTCCTCTGATAACATATATGAATACAAATATTGCAAAAAGAGATGTTGTGAAATGCTATGATTTCCCACTTCACAGACCCAGATAAAGGCAAATACAAGGACCTTGGAATTCATCACAGTCTGGACATGTGGCACGGTGCCAAGAATCTGGCCAAGAAACTTGCTGCTGTAAGTTTCAAGACTCATGGGAATCATTGGCTGTAGTTTACTGTTGGGATGAAATATGCATTTTCTTAGCTCTCCATGGACAATTTCTGAAATACCTCAGTATTTTGTTTTTATTTCCCAAAGGCAGGGAAGGTGAAAGGACAGTCCATTCTCCTCCACTGGTTGAAGGACATCGTCAACCATTTTTGGTGGTGTTGCAAGACTGCTGACACCAAAGAGCAGTTCCTTGTAAGCAGGATTGTTATTGTACTGATTGTAGCTGGTAGCTTCCACTATATCTATATATATATTTGTACTATTGGGACCCTTTTCTGTATAACAATTTGTTTTATATATTATGTATTATATTTGTATTTTTTGCACAGGCACTTTGGATTGGCATTTGTCACCATGTCTGCAACATCCACACGTGGCAAATGGGAAGCTGCCAACACAGCGATCTGGGAGATGGGAAGGAGTGGATCGAGAGAGATTCTAAGTCTCACAAAGCCTTAGTGGACATTGTTTTCAACAAGCGTTGGCTGAAGGATGTCCACAAATATCTGCGTTTCAGGTATAGCATGTAACATTGTACACAAATTGTGTGTGTGTATGTATGCACACACTAATGTGGATGTGTGTGTGATTTCTTTTCTATTCAAACAGATCAACAGCAGACCTGGAGTCATTCCAGAACCATGTTCTGATGTATGCCAGTAAGCGCTTTGCTTTCACTCCCCCGGTTTATGAGGCAAGAGTTCTGCTGGCAGCTCTTGACTACAATTTCCACTGCAACAGACCAACAAGAACTACATCTGAGGGCAAACAAATGTAAGTTTAATACATGCAGTATTGTCTTGTAAAGTAAACCCACAGGCACACAGTGGTTTGGGATTGGTATGTGCTCTCCAGTTTGTCAGTTGTTGTAATGAGTAATTGACCTGTAATAGTTTACCTTTGTGCCATTACAGTTTCCGAAGACTGTACAACAAACATGCAAGACGATACAGCTTGTACGCCCTGAAATCTGAGAAAACATATGAATACATCTCAGAACTGCAGGGGAAAATTATAAACAAGAGACTCACGAGTGGAGTTGGGATGCCTCGAAAGAGGAGCCTTCGGCCCAATGACCCAAGAAGACTTGGTGTCGTCCCCCCTATACCTCCACCCCCTATATCAGAGCTGATGCGGACACAAGTCAGCAGAGGTCTTGGTATGTGATGCACTTGCCTTTGCCTGTAACTCAGTCTAGGCGAAATAGCACTGTACAGATTAATAACAATATGTTGAACTATAAAATGGTGTGTATGTCTAATGGCACCTCATGTCTTCCACAGGAGCAGCTTTCCAGGAGGCTGCGCATTTAGAATGATTCCTATTGCTGGTCCATGTTGCTTCAAAGGCACCATGAAAGGGTTGTGTAAATGGGTGTAAATACCATAATTTGTTACTTTCTGTAAATAAATATATATTGCAAATAACATTATTGACCATGTTACCGTCATTTGGTGTTTCAAAAGGTAAATTACTACAGCTCCTTTTTTATTATAAGTTTGTGGATGTAATGTATAAGAAATACAGCATGAATGGTCTCTTATAACAAAAATATTTTATTTTCATAAAAGCAAAATACACAGCAACTTGGGATCACTCTTTTATATTACCCTGTCCTAGAGACCCATGCAGCCAGAAAATGAAATGTCTGTAGGCAGCATATCTGAACACTCTTGTCACCTGGCTCTCTTACATAGCCTAATACTGTGATGTCCTCCCTGTGAATCCGGAGAAAACCTTCATCTAGGCAGTACTGTGTGAAGTGAGGCAGAAGGCTCACACAGGTTTTCTCTCGATCGGTTGGCATGTCTCTGCAGTGTGTACAGGTACACCAAGGCATCCCTGGCACAGGTGGGGGGATGACATGTCTGCGCTGATGCATCATCAATGCATCAAACACCAGACCAGGCTGCCTCGCTAGCAACTGTGTGGTGAGGTCCATGTGCTCTTGCAGGCTCATTCCATCCACAAATCTCTAAAGAAATAAGACACAAAAAATAAGATCAGATAGGCTTGTTTAGGTAGCAAAGTTAGATGGTTAGCAAAGTAGTAACAGTACTCTTGTCATTTTTCAAGTGTTTACACAAAATGAAGAATACTATGTGTATGGACAATGAAAAGGTGAAAGCATTTTCTATAGACCATAACGTAATCATATGTGTCATGATTTCACTGGCAGACAACACATCATGCAGTTGACTGGCAACAGCTAGAAATTGCTACATATAAACAATGGAGATACAAACAGGGAAGCTACACCAAGCGCGTAACTGAAGCGTTCCGTTCGCAACGCGTAAAATCAATTTTAGAAGAATGGTCTTTGTTTCTGGTGTATGCTAGTTGCAGCAGACGCAACGAAAACGAACGTGCCTGGTGCAGCTTCCGAGCTAATTTCGGTGTCATTGAATTGATACTGTTCAGAGAAATATATTAAAAACACAAACCTCCGTTGCTTCTCTCCGTTGTCTTTGAAGTTCTTCCACTCTCCCCTCGTCATCTTTGGAGAGTCTTCTTCTTTGCCTAGGAGGTCTCACCGATCCTCTGCCACCGGCTGTCTTTTGGCTTCTCTTTACCTTTCCCTCTTCATTTTACCTTTCCCTCGCACCTCCGTAGCATCGACTGATCTCTGACTCTGCTCACTGAGAAAAATAGTAGGCTACGCTGTAAAAACATTGCCTTACACTATTAATCTCGTACATACAGAATAAAGATAGCACTGATACTGTACTAACATTAGCATGCATTCGTTTGGGAATCTGATAGCTGATGCTAGCAATGAAATAGTAGCCTACCAAAATAACGAAAACGTAAAACTATTATTCACTTTACATAGAGGTCATAACCAACATGTTTACTGGCTATATAACTAAATGCAATGTGTAATGTTTTCTAAAGTAACCTCATCGCTGGAAGGAACACTGGACGAAGTCGTAGTAGGCTACTGGAAGCCATGTTAACCTTGGCATGAAACGGCCACCGTAGGAGTTAAAATGCGCTCGGAATGGGAGGGGCTAGAAAGTAATATTCAGTTGGTTGTCATATAGAATTTCACCGCTAGATGGGAGAAGTTCTTACACAATGTAGCTTTAAGTGAAGCATTGAACAGTTCAATGGCCCTGGGGACGAATGACTTCCTCAGTCTGTCTGTTGTGCAAGGCAGTGAGTGAAGTCTCCAGCTGATCAGGCTCTTCTGCTTAACAATAGTGTTGTGGAGTGGATGACACTCATTGTCCAAGATGTTGATCAGTTTGTTCAGGGTCCTTTTGTCAGATATTGAAGTGATGTACTCCAGTTCAGCTCCCACTACAGAGCCCGCTTTCCTTACCAGCCTGTCAATTCGCCCCGCGTCCTTCTTCTTTGTGCTTCCTCCCCAACATACCACTGCATAGAAGAGGACGCTGGCAACAACAGAATGGTAGAACATCCTGAGGAGCTTGCTGCACACATTGAAGGAGTGCAGCCTCCTCAGGAAGTACAGCCTGCTCTGCCCTTTCTTGTAGAGTGCGTCAGTGTTGGCTGACCAGTCCAGTTTATTGTCCAGGTGGAGACCCAGATACTTGTAGGTGCTTACCACCTCGACATTGACCCCATCAATGGAGACTGGTAGAAGAGTGGGCTTAGACCTGCGGAAATCCACCACCATCTCCTTGGTCTTTGAAGTGTTGAGTTGGAGATGATTGAGTTTGCACCATTGCACCCCACAATTGCAGTATCGTCAGAAAACTTCTGCATGTGGCATGACTCAGTGTTCTAGCAGAAGTCAGATGTGTACAGGGTGAACAGGACTGGAGAGAGCACAGTTCCCTGTGGCGCTCCGGTGCTGCTGATCACAGTGTCAGAGAGACAGATCTTCAGTCTGACGAACTGTGGTCGCTCAGTCAGGTAATCTGTAATCTAGGTTACCAGGTGAGCGTCCACACCCATCTGCAAGAGCTTGTCTCCCAGTCTGAGGGGTTGGATGGTGTTAAAAGCACTTGAGAAATCAAAGACATGATTCTCACAGCATTTTTCCCCTTGTCCAGGTGAGAATGTGTCCTGTGTAGAAGATAAGTGATGGCATCGTCCACGCTCACTTTCTCCTGGTATGCAAACTGTAACGGGTCTAGTGCATGGTGTACCTGGGGTCTGAGCATACCTAAGACCAGTCGCTCCATTGTTTTCATCACATGTGATGTAAGAGCGACAGGTCTGTAGTCATTAAGCTCACTGGGGTGTGGCTTTTTAGGGACGGGGGTGAGACATGATGTCTTCCACAGTGTTGGAACTTGTCCAAGGCGTAGACTCAGATTGAAGATGTGCTTCAGTGGCTCCCCCAGTTCAGCAGCACAGGCCTTGAGTAGCCTTGGACACAGTCTGTCAGGCCCCGCTGCCTTATTTGTGTGCAGTTTCTTTAGTTTAGCTCTCACTTGATTTGCTGTGATGGGGAGGGGAGGGGAGGGGGAGGGGTGCATCTGGGATCTGTGTGTCTGATGGCTGTTGACTGAGGTCGTTGTCGCCTCATTGTTCGTGATCGTCATGGGGAGGGGTGCAATATCCAGTGATGGTGGGGGTACGATAGCCTGTGATGGTGGTGGTGAGTATTGCACTGGTATTGAGGGGGTGTGGGGGTGGGGGCTGACCACCTCCTTGATGTCCCTGTCAAGGCTGCCAGAGTCGTGGACGTGTGTGGCAACTGGTAGCCTCTGTACTTTGGGCTTGTACATTGGCTGGAGATTGAGGTTGTGGTCTGACTTTCCCAGTGGGGGAAGGGGGTTTGCACTGTATGCATCCCTCACATTTGCATACATGAGGTCTATTGTCCTGTTTTTCCTTGTAGGGCAGTCAACAAACTGGTAGAAATTTGTGAGTGTGGAATCCAGTGTTATGTGATTGAAGTTGCCAGAGATCACAAAAAAGGCATCACTGTGTTGGGTTTGGAGCCTTGCGATTGTGGAGTGGATGACGTCACATGCTGTGGAACGTAGGTGGAACGTAAACACAGACAGCAATTGCGTGCGAGAACTCCCTCGGCATGTAGTACGGACGGAGACTAACCCCTAATAACTCCACATCCTTGCAGCATACAGTTTCCTTCACTGTAACATGTCTGGGATTGCACCATCTATTGTTAATGTACAGCACCAGTCCACCACCCTTCTTTTTGCCAGAAAGTTTACAGTCTCTGTCCAAATGAGCTACACTGAAGCCGGGCAGCTCAACGTTAGAAGTGGGGATATGGCTTGTTAGCCACGTCTCCGTAAAGCATAGCAAACTACATTCCCTGTATAATCTCTGGTTTCTTACCAGGGCAGCCAGTTTGTCAGTCTTGTTAGCCAGTGAGTTCACGTTTCCAATCACAATCGATGGAACTGAGGGCTTGTATCTCCATTTCTTCTCCCGACGCCTCGTCGTCACTTTTACTCCCGCTCTGCAACCCCGAAAGCACCACAGTTCCTCTGGGATGTTGTCACGAACACAGCCAGCATTCCATCGTAGTGCGATCAGCTGATTCCTTGTGTACACAAGTTTGCTGCCGCTGGAGCGTTGCAATATGTCCGTATCCATAGGATAGAATAAAAACACTCCTCAAAGTGTGTAAAAATCCAAAAAGTTGCGAAGTAAAAAGTAAGCAAAAAACATAAAGACACAGAGCTACTTGACGTGCTCCCACTCTTGTCGGCGCCGGAACCGGAAGTAATCAAAGTAAGCTAGTACAGTATGTGACACAAACATGGCCTATGCAGTCAGATTAGCATCTCCCTCTCTCTCTCTCACTGTGTCCAGACCACTTTTGAAGTACTGTCTAGTGCTTACTGTCTTGGACCCTCCATCTGTGGAGCTAAATGTTGTGGAGTGGGAGGTTTACTACGGCCCTTTACTAAGTCCCAGAAGATTTGAGTAAAGAAAATCCATGTTATCCCCAAATCCTGACATTTGCTAATTCTCTCTCTCAGTGTGTGTGTGTGTGTGTGTGTGTGTGTGTGTGTGTGTGTCTGATGGCATCAGTTAAATTCTGATACAGGCTCTGTTGTTAGGGTAAGTAACATACATTAAAGTTTCCTTTCTACGGTGCCCAGGATGTGTCATTGCAAGATATTTTTTTTTGTATTGCAAGAATGTGCGCTCGTTTTACTAAATTGTGGTCTCATTTTATTAGATTGTGCGCATGTTTTACCACATTGTGCTAAATCGTGTGCACATTTTACTAAATTCTGCACTCATTTTGCAGAAATGAAAATGTGCGCATGATTTAGCAAATTGTGCTCACAATTTAGTAAAAGGAGCACACAATTTAGTAAAATAAGTGCACGTTTTCTGGGTATGCACCAAAAGTATATCTTGCAATGACCCCTCCAGGGTTCCGTACTACCTTTTTGTAAGTATCTCAAAGCAAAAGAAATTAAAAAAAGAGCACAACTTCTAACCCACAGTGTATGTTGGCATCACACAAAATTACCTAGGTCAAGAACCATGGCTGAACGACAAGAGCCACTCACAACTAGTGCGTGTGTACCAGTGTGTGTGTGTGTGTGTGTGTGTACCAGTGTGTTAAGGCCTAAGCTATTCCAGTCAAGCACAACTAGTGTGTGTGTGTGTGTGTGTGTGTGTGTACCAGTGTGTAAAGGCCTAAGCAATTCCAGTCAAGCACACTGGCATTCCAGATACATTAGAGACCAGTGTTCCAGGCCACTGCTCTCGACATACGCAATCAATAGCATCCGCAGAGCTAATATGCTAATATGCTAATATGCAGCCGCTAATAACCCGTAAATAAACACAGTAACAGAGAGATCAATAACACCATTGAGGAGGTTAACGACACTCTCTATAGGGGGTTAATAACTGCTCTGTAACAAACAAATGAATTATCCCTCACCACCCCTCTTCCTCTCTCTTGGCCCTAAAACAGTGTTTTGATTCCCTGGCCTCCATGCAATAGACTACGGTCTTGATTTAAACGGTAATGTGTTACTCATAGATAAGCCTTGCATTGCATAGCAAATCGCGTGCGCGCACAGATTCGCAAGTGTCCATGACTCACCAAAATCAACAAAATGAAACAAATAAGTAATCCGTCTACTGATGTATATGACCCTATAAGCACTTAAAAGAGCACCCCCCACCTCACACACACACACACACACACACACACACACACACACACACACACACACACATACATACAGTACACACACACACACACACCCCACACACACCCCACACACACACACACACACACACACACACCCCACACACACCCCACACACCCCCCCCCCCCCCCACACACACACACACACACCCCACACACACACACACACACCCCACACACACACACCACACACACCACACTCCTCCAGGTCTCCCCTTTAAATCCTGCTTTTGCTTTGAAACGGTGGGAACTGAGTGGGCTGCATTCGATAAGGTTCTGCCCCACCGCTAACGCGGTGCGATGCTAATGTTTCAGAACACCAGCGGTTGCCTGAGGGGGCCAGATCGCCACCTGTCCTGCTCATGCATTTGCCCGACCGCCTGAGGAGTGTGTGTGTGTGTGTGTGTGTGTGTGTGTGTGTGTGTGTGCGTGCTCATACACTTGCCCGACTGCCTGAGGAACAGCTGGGCTTTACTGCGGCCATATTAGCAACAGTATGGATCTGTGGCAGAGGGTGGTGTGTGTGTGTGTGTGTGTGTGTGTGTGTGTGTGTGTGTGTGTGTGTGTGAGTGGGGTCTGGTGAGAGGATGTTTCCCATACTGCAGTCACCAGCAGCATGAATCAGCGGCGTTCCACATTTGGCTGTGAGGATGCGGAGTTGTGTGTGTGTGTATGTTCGTGTGTGTGTGTGTGTGTGTGTGTGTGTGAGGTGAGGGGTGCCGCTAGCAGTGTGGGAAAGTCTAAGTGATTTCCCACACCAAAACAGTTTAATGGCTGTTTGATGGCGACAGTGTTGATTTATGAACTTGTGACCACGTAGATATGTGTGTTGTTTGGATTTTAGATAGATAGATAGATAGATAGATAGATAGATACTTTATTCATCCCGAGGGAAAACAAGCATGTATTTGCAGCACGAGTAATGTTGCCCAGAGAGTTTAAGCCATTTGCATTTACCACACAATAGCTGGAGGGTTTCAATGTTTAATGAGGATAGTAGTATTGTAGGGGCACCGCATTGCATAATTCACAGTCAGCCATTACGTGTTCACTTGAATGGCATTGTTGGAAGTCACAGCCTGCTTTTACCTGTTGAGTCGTTGTGTACTGTTTACTGTGTCGTGTTCTGATGACAGGGTCGCTGGCGCGACCTGTGGTGTGGACCTTTAAACTAAAATGCGAACAAAGTTTTACGGTGATTCAAATTTCGGGCTTTTAAACCTATCCGCTGTGTCCGTGTCTCTTCATAGTATCGACTCCATTACACTATACAGTATACTATATGCTATTTATATGTGTGTGTGGGTGTGTGTGTGTGTGGTTTTGTATGAGACAAACATTATACAATATTTATGATTAAAGGAAATACCATGGCCTAGTAGTCAGATGTGCACCTCCCACTCATTGTTTCCTGACTATTTTTGAAGTGTTCTCATGTCATTAACAAGAGATTTCATTGGAAAAATGATTTAGTGGTAGAGGCACTTACAAGACAGACTCTGTTTTAGACTTCTTCCTTTCTTGCCTTTGGCAGCAGCTGCAGCGGCGTGGGGAGGGAAGCTGCATTCGGATCCGGGACAATGCGGGCGGGGCGGGGGGTTGCCGTGGCGTTTCCGTGGCTCCCCCGCCTCCCGGGGGCTTGCAGAGCAGCGCGGCAACCGCGGCGTGGAAACGCCAGACGGCAAACGATCGCCTACCCATGCTGCATCAGCACCCGTCTGCCCCTCCGGAGGATAACAAAGTTTCCTTCCGTCAAAAGAAAGAGAGAGAGAGTGAGAGAGAGAGAGAAGGAACAAGGGGACAAAAAAGAACTTTAGGAATAATATGGCAGCGTCGTGCACTTGTGAAATAATGAGCCGTGGCACTCTGGAGGATAGCCCAAGACCACACAGATCGAGCCAAGGTAGCAAGCAACCCGCAGGTGTTTGGAAACTCCTAAAAAAAAAGAGCATCAAATGGAGATCCAACGCAGATGTGGCCCAGCGTTTGGGGAATGTTTTGAAGCAGATGCCACAGAGGGGAAAAAAAACGGAAGGAAAAAAGGGACACTGGAATCATTTTTGCCACAGGAAGCGCTTTGTGTGCCAACTGTAATCAGATACAAATTACAGCAACATCTTGTTCACACTCCGAGCCTCTTATTAGTATCTTTTTTAAAGAGCTTTTTTGGGACTGAAATGGATTCATAACAAATGGTATCTCCAACAAAAAAAAACCTGGCAAAGGCCAGCTAACAATTATTTTTGTTTGGTTACAAATATGCACCTTTATGCTTCGTGTAGCATCTCTTTAGATCTTACCGATGGCTGTTGCACATCGTCCTAATGGACTTACAGTCATTAATACCCTCCCATAACTCTCCTGCTATGCCGCCATTTTCTCCTCAAAAACTCCCTATTGATTCCTTTCTGTTTCACTCAGAGTGGAGAACACTGGATCCCATAATTAACAATATTTAGCGCATTAGTTAGTATGGACTAACCAGTTATTTGTTTTGTGTTACCGGTTTTAAGGAGCTGGTGTAATATTGAATAAAGAAGTTAATCATTCATTACGTGGATTAATGCATTAACCTTTTTAACAACTTATGAATTTTATCCATCTAGTAACCAATGGTTGGTTACGAACCTTTATGACAACTTATTAACTTTATCCATCTGGTAACCAATGGTTGGTTACGACAATAACCAACTACTTTTGCATTACGTTACTTT
>NW_027468875.1:72500-85000 GCF_046254945.1 Alosa pseudoharengus
TATTATCTTAGTTATACAGTGTCTGTTTATTGCATAGTCTGGGAGCAACAACTTTTAACTGTTTGTTAATTTGGCAGGTAGGGTTCTCGCTGGTGGGAGGCTAGTCCGTCACCTAGTGGTGGTGCAGTAAAGATGCACATTTTGGTGTGAATTATCAGAATGTTTGCTGTGGTCTGCGGTGTCATGATTTGATTTTTCTTGCTGTGTGTGGGCTCTAGGGCACGTTATCAGTAGTCTGCCTCCCCCAGGTAAGCCCCTGCCTTGCTCATCCTGCTCCATCGTGCCTCCCCTATGGAACCTGCGTTAGTTGTGATCATTTTAAATAAACAAAAGTGCAACAAGAAAACATAATAAATATTTTTGTACTTTCCTAACCCAGACTAGTCTTCATGTCTTTTTGCAGCTCTCCCCCCTTCCTTTTCCCTGGCTTCAGTTAAATAAACTTGGGTCATGTTTCCACTGGAATTCATGTCTCTGCCTCGTGTATACGAACCTGTGTGCTATGGTGCAATTATGTGTGCTCTTAACTCATTCCCTGGGTGCTAGGCCCAGGGTGGCGTAGTCTGGCTACAGTGATTGGCATTTAGTGCCGTCCTCCCCAAAAACCTCGCCCTGCTACATTCGCAACACAAATGGTTTGTCAATTGAATACGCTCACGTTGCGCTTTGAAAGTTGAACCAAGTTCCACGCTCAGCTTGCTCAATGCTAGCGTTACACCAGCGTTGCCACCGTTCCGCTGCCGAACCATAGAGAACAACAGGAAACATGCTGCTTGCCGCTGGCTAATGTGATCCCCGCCTAACCCCCCCCCCCCCCCCCCCAATTTCCACATCCTGTTTGTTTGTACCACCTGGAGAAGGCGGGTGGGAGCAGCCGTGTACAAATAAAACACACACGTACCGGTACTATGCAATGGTTTCAACGTCCTTAAATTTGTCGATTGGCCTTTCACCGATGACAACGTTTTCGGGGCCCAGGCCTAACTGAGGACTGACTTCACAGATCGAGTTCACAGGCGTGAGTTTCACAGCATGAGGTCAACGATAGAATTTGCTGGCCCCTGCCTCCTGCCAAGCTCTGTGAGC
Organism: Alosa pseudoharengus; assembly: GCF_046254945.1. Taxonomy (NCBI): domain Eukaryota; kingdom Metazoa; phylum Chordata; class Actinopteri; order Clupeiformes; family Clupeidae; genus Alosa; species Alosa pseudoharengus. The sequence continues at coordinate 73,587 of NW_027468875.1, forward strand.
CAATTTATAGAGCAGCGCCATCACCACCTGTAAGAGGGTGCACACTTGCAAGAAAATTATGAATACATTATGAAAATAGCAATAATCTCAAATGTGGCTCGGACACTCTAAGATAAAATGGGGGGGTTCAAACAAGTTTGGGGACCAAAAACATGATTTGTTTCTGGGTCACACCATGAGGGAATTGACTACAGAGTGACTACATGACTACAGAGATTACAGATTTTTCGATCTGTTTGCAAAAAGCAAAAGTGCACAACACACACACACACACACAAAGTCTACAAAAACCTGTGAGATTAATATTCAGCCGAGCCAATTAAACTGGGTGTGCTGATTTGTTAGCCTTCGCAGGGAGGAAATGCAATGCCATCTTGACAAAAGCTTACCGGTAGTTTAAATGGAACGAAAAAATGTAAGTAAGAATAAGAATTACTAAATATTTTATTCATGTTTTCAGTAATGTAGGCAATACTGCATATTCAAGCACTTTGAATGAATACCACTGTATGATTAAACGTGAACACTACAACAATCATCTGATATGATTTCCTCAACCCATAAATAAACCAATTTTAGCACGGTAGGCACCACTAGGCAGTCCCTAGCAATAAAAAAAATGGTAGGACTCAATCATTAGTCACCATAACTGTGTCTGAAGAAAGCAGGCTGTCTTCTTCCCCTCTTTAACAATACTGTCACGACATGTCAATAATCAGCCCACCAATCACAGCACTCACTCCTCGCTATGCACCTCCTTATGATTGCAAATGTCAGAAGAAGTCCCTAGCCGAGTGACCTACTGTCGAGTGTATTCCCATTTGCAATAACTAGGGGGGAAAAAATAATAAACGTTGCGTGATGTTGACATTTTAGAAAGCAACACCTCTTCATATGCCCTTCCTGGACCTGTCTCCGCTGCTCTGTAGATAGATAGATAGATAGATAGATAGATACTTTATTGATCCCCAGGGGAAATCTGTATGAGAGTTTAACCCCAGTGCTTTTTCACAGTGTGCATCAGTGGTTTCATTTTCCCACTATCACACCATATTTGGTTACACTTTACTTTATCGACATAGGAGTGACATGACACTGTCATGAACGTGTCATGAACAAGTCATAAATGTTTATGACATAATGCTTCTGTTATTAAGTGACATTCAGTTAGGATCATTGGTAACACTTTACTTGACGGGTGAGTTCATAACACATTCATAGCAGCTGTCACAAACTGCACATAAAGCATTCATGACTGTTTCATGAGACATAACACAACATTCATACCAAACCTTTCATGAATGTGGAAGACAGAACGACGACAACTTGTCAAAATAAAAGTCCAATATTGTATTTGTGTAACCTGTATACCATTAATTTAATCTCTCCAGCCTTTGTAAATATTTCATGAATATCTTATGAAGTCTACATCGAATGTCACTTTACTATACAAGTTGTGAAGTATTCGTAATCACTGAGTTTAACACTGGGAGGTAAACTAGCCTACATTCAGCTGACCCGTATTTGTGTAACCTGGAACGGTTGGACATTCCCAGTAGCAAAAGATGAGAAATCATCTGCAAAGGTTACATCATTAAACAAATACATTTTTATGAAGCAAAAATTATTTGCTTGACCATGTTCTGTCTTTTTGGCACTGGAGTAGCCCATTGACTCAGACGTGAACAGGTAAGAGGTCTGGACCAAAACGGCAATGCTGATTTGCGACTTTGGACTTTTATTTTGACAAGTTGTCGTCGTTCTGTCTTCCACATTCATGAAAGGTTTGGTATGAATGTTGAGTCATGTCTCATGAAACAGTCATGAATGCTTTATGTGCAGTTTATGACAGCTGCTATGAATGTGTTATGAACTCACCCGTCAAGTAAAGTGTCACCGGATTATGATTAGGGTTAGGTTAGGGGTTAGGGTTAGGGTTAGGGTTAGAATTAGGGTTAGAGGTTAGGATTAAGGTTAGGTTTAGGGTTCATGTGTCATGACAGTGTCATGTGTTCATGACAGTGTCATGTCACTCTTATGTCGATACTGTCAAGTACCGTGTTACCCCATATTTTCATGTGGAAGAACTGGGTCTTCCCCATTTCTCCACAGCAGTTCATAGCACTGTATAGACCTAACATAACACCATAAGGATTAAGTACACTGTAATTGTGATGACGAACCAGCATATTGATACAGTGTAAATGATACAGTGTAAAAAGACATGAACAGTTTCTCATGGCAGTTTTATGGACACCATTTACAACTGGTGCTGCACTAACACATGCTCTAATGTAACCCTAGATTTGACATAGTTTAAGACATCAATCAGTATTAATATGTGGCTATTGGCCATGCTGAGTGTATTACACGGGGACTCTGATACACCTCAACGATGTAGCACTTACACAGCAACTAAGGCAGCAGGCAGCGTGTGATTAGCCTGACTCCGCCTGTCTACTTACTTCCGCTCATTTACATTTCCCTACAGTATACTCCGTCTGGAATAGCTCTCGTTCACTTTGTTTACTTGGGCAACTTGTCTCCGAACCAACCAGCGAACAGAGGGCGTTCCTGAGGGCGATACTTTTAAGTTGCAAGCCTATCGTTATCGTTGTGTCCCCCCTGGTTAACATACAACATTACAACGTTAGTGATTGAACTCCAATGATTTCAAACTTCAGACAAGCGTCCACCAACCAGAAAATAAACGTTTGCCAATGGATCTAGGCCAGACTCTCTGCGAAGTGTGTGATTACATAACTGGAAGATGATTTTTTCATCACTAGATTCTACAACCCTGTGCTGGGTTATTGTGTCCCAGCCTGGCTAAGGGTTTCAGTTTCAGGCTAGTGTGGGGTCCCCCCTGGTGATACCCCACTACAATCTACCAGAGACTCCAACTCCCCATCCCCCCACCCCCACCCCGGTGATACCCCACTATAATCTACCAGAGACTCCAACCCCCCCCTTCCTCCCGCTTCTTTTCAACAGTTTTGCTGACGGTAGACCTGCTTTCGGTTCTCCCCACTGCTGCCCCATATCCATGTGACAATGTAATTTATGTGTGTGTGTGTGTGTGTGTGTGGATGTGTGCGGGGGGTGGGGGGGTTGCAACACAAACAAAACGAGATGGGATTTTTGACCACTCACTGAGACACATGCTGACTGCAACAGGATGCTAATTCAGAAAGTCCGCAGGAATCCCAGGGAATCCGCCGCCCGGCTCCGGGCCGAATCAGGTCCAGCGGTGGGCCAGATCCAGGGCAGGATCTGCGTTTCTACGGGGGTCCCTGACATCCCCCGCAAGCTAGTCTGAAAGCATGCAATTACAGGAGAATAATTAGCAAAGATGTTCAGAGTTAAATTGGATATGAATTGATGGAGCTTTGCTGCTTTTCCCCATGCTTTCCATTCATTCTGTAGTGTTGTGTTCGAGAGAGTCACTTCGAACACACTCTGGCATTTTGTAAAAGCTCAGTTCAGCTCCATATAGCCATCTCTCTGGATCAAAATGCCAAGAAGTAATCAGAAAATAATGTCGGAAGCCCCAGACAGTTGTTAAGACCCTTTAATATTCCTTGGGACGGCTAAGCTGATAAGCATTCGCACCGGATGTTCTTGTTCCTTATCAGTGGAGCACTCCCAAAATGCCTCTTACCCCTACAGTGTCTGCAGAGGGCCAAAAAAGGCATAAAATAATAAAATTGGTGACCTTTACCTAACCGTTAGCCCCAGCGACTTGACAGCTGGATGCACTTGTCACTGTTGTGTAACATTGAAGGGTGTGAGGGTCATGGGGGGGGGGGGTTGGGGGAGAGCCAATCCCGTTCCTGAAAATTGCTTGTGTCGCAATCTGCTTAATGAACGGCGGCAGGCACAGACTGGCATAGTGTCTGGGAGAGTGTGAGGGCGTAGATGTAATTGACTCTAGTTGCAGGGCCCTGACCGATTCTTACCACGTCTTCCTCGCTTTCCAAACACAAATGTGTTTTTTTTCCCCTCTCTCCACATAGAGGATATCTAGACAGGCTGGTCTATTTTTCCCTTCAGAAAAATGCAGTAGGCATAACACTTGAAGCAATATAGAAGATTTATGATTGACTGTTATAAGCTATCAATGTCATAAGAAATCAAAATTACATGAGAGTAATGTTACCTTTATTAGTAGGCCTAATGGTCATAACTACCTTACCGGACTGCCAACCTTAATATTTCGGATGCCGCTATAATAGCTTGTCACATGTTTATAAGCCATCATGCCATCAAATATGACTGAGCTGACCAGCACATGAACACTATCTGCAATGACATGTTTATAAGCCAGCGTGTGAGTATTTTTGTCTTATCTTCACAGGTTTCATTAGAGTTCCATGAGGGCAAGTGAAGGTTCTATCTAGAACCCTGAAGGAGCTCTCATCTCCACAATGCATTCCACAGGAAATAGTAATTTTATAGTAATAGTATAATAGTAATAGTATAATAATAGTAATTTAAACACTAATTATCAGTGTCATAATGTATTCACAATGGCTTACTGTAGGCCTCTTCAGGCCTGATCTCTGAATACCTGTCTGGGGCTGTTTCCTATCCTGGGAACAGTCATGTTTTTGATTCCACAGCGGTGCTGGTCAGATGCGGAAGGGGAGGGGTGGGATCCTCTTCTGCTTATCTGTCGCCTAACCTTGTGGGCCACCCTGCAAAATCCATTATCAGCCATTTCAACTGACCGCACTGAACAATGGGGGAGGGGGGGGGGGTCATTTAAATTAGAGAATACAATGTGTGTGTGTGTGTGTGTGTGTGTCAAGCTGGCAATAAACAAGACACAAGATTTTCCTGCAACTTCTTTTGATAGTTTTATCTTCACTGTGAGACCAACTGGAGCCTGTAAGTCTGGCAAGTGGTTGTGATGTTGCTGTTGCTAGTGCCGTTTTGTTGTGTTCCTGCGCCCTCTCTTGGCTAGATGGTGTCATTACAATTTTTTTTTAGGAGCAACGAGCAGCAGCCTGCTAGGATGTGTGTGTTGGAGGGGGGGGGGGGGGGGGTGCACAGAAGACAACAGTCACCATCTGTTCCCACGGCTGAGATTTATTTCATGCTACAAAGTCAAGATCATACGATACAAACCAGCCCAACCAAATATATATATATATATATTTCATATGTATATGTATTAATATATAAATAGAGCAAATCAAGTAGCATCAAGACAATAAAGACCTGATGTGCACATTTTCAAGATCATCAAATAGAAAAAAGGCTAATAACATACAGGAAAGCAGCCATCCTACAGTCAAAATACTGCAACACTTGACTAATTATTACCATTCGATTAAAGTTGATTATGGATACACCGATATGTACCGATTTTAGACCATTTTTGCTTCGATTGGAGGAGAAATACATTCATAAAAAATACACATTTTAAAATCCAGCAGTGATTCTGATTGACATAAGAGGCCTTGCATGGATAATGTAACAATGAATTGAAATGTTGCCTATATGAGTTGCAATGACACAAAAGCCAATAGTAAACTATCAGAGGACCCATGGCACACCGTCCCCGTGGAAACCATAGATATCGAAAGTAAATATAAAAACTATATCTATGGTGAAAACCACTCATCCTACAGCCTCATTTTTCAGGTCTCCGCTGAAGCACATTGACGGCTTCCTGCTGCCAGCTCTCATTTAGTAGATGCAAATGATCACTGAAGCTCAGTTCAAGCGGAGAAACAAACATCTTGATGTCATAAAGAAAGACATCGAGTACAGACTGCATAGGAAAACTCTTGATGCTCTTTGAATTGATGTCTTATGCAGCACAACCCTAAGATCAAGTTTTTTTTTTTTAAAAAGAGAGAAAGAAAAAACAAATCTATACAACTTGAATGGAAGATGAGTATGGATCCATACACTCAGCACCTTGCTAAAGTCCCTAACTAGGCTGATTGTGTTTGTGTGTGTGTGCAGCCTACTACCAATATACAGCAGGTTTGTTCAAGAGGATGCTTCTCTTCATAAACTTTTCAGCAAAACCTCTAAACACAAAGTGTTTTTTTTAGCTTTGTCTTGTTTTCGTTTACTTGTTTCTACGAAGGACCATGACAAAATTCTACGACGGCATCCGCGTGACCCTGTGTAAAAAGAGAAAGTGCTCTTGTGTTGCCGCTTCCCTCATTGGGCTTAGTAATAGTACCAACCTAATCCACGAGAGACCCATCAATTCAAACGCCCAGCCCAAAAATGAAGAGTGTGGAGACCTAGAGAGAGAGAGAGAGAACGAGGGAGAGCGAGAAAAAGAGAATGAACAGCCTTCAACAAAGAGAACTGACATTCACACTTCTCTCTATCTCCCTCACACACACGCACACAGCCGCTACTTGAAAGGACTGTTGTGTTGCTCCGTCCTCTTTGTGTTAATTTAATGGCCGGTGAAATGAACACCGGTGGGTGAGCTCTCAGACTCAAATGATGTGACAATTACGTGTAAATGACCACTCTAATGATCAAGGGAATGCCAATGAAAAGAGGCGGCAAGTGTTTGTGTGTGTGGATAAAAGGGTCACAGTGTGTTTGTGTATGTGTGTGCACACATGTCTTGTGTGTGTGTGTGTGTGTGTGTGTGTGTGTGTGTGTGTGCATGTGCAATGTGCATGTGTGGGTGTGTGAATGTATATTCTCACACTCCCATGAGCATGATCATTTATGGCCAATCTGTAAAGAAGAGGGCCAACAGCTGGGGCCGGCCGGCCACACACACACATACAGTACACACGCACAGCCATTACTTCTCTCTAGCTAACTGCACACATCTGTGTGGGCGAGATAGGACCCAGCCACACACCCGGCCACACACACAGACACACACACACAGACACACACCCGGCCACACACACAGACACACACCCGGCCACACACACAGACACACACCCGGCCACACACAGACACACACCCGGCCACACACACAGACACACACACTGCCACACACACAGACACACACACTGCCACACACACAGCCACACACACAGAACAAAGATGGGCTGGGATGGAAGTCCAATGAGAGTGGCATCTGGATGATAGTCTGTCGACCGCTGTGCGCTCCCATCTCTCATTCTCTTTCACGCTCCCTCGTTCCTCTCGCTCTTCCATTCTTCGTTTCACTCTTTCAACCGCCCCCCCCCCTCTCTCTCTCTTTCCCTCTCTCTGTCTCATGAGACCCAATAGCAAGAGCTCCGACCACCAAATCAGAAACACACACACACACACACTTCCTATCTTATTAAAACGCGGCAGCCAAGCAGACAAGGACACTGGCACCCTACATGTCACCAGTCAAGTTTCATGAAAAATTATGAGGAACAGGCTTCCCCTGTGCAAGCTTTTATTCCCTAGGCCACTGCATGTTTCCCTCTCTCTCTCGCTCTCTCTCTCTCTCTGTCACACACACCTATCTCTCTTACACACACACACACACACACACACAAAGAGGTATATTTTCACATGAAAATGAGTGAAATGAAAAAAAGGATAATGGAGGGGGGGAAAGCTGTGGAAGAAGACCTTGTGCTCAGATAAGCAGACCTTAATCCGTAATGAGTGGATTACAGTTTGAGTAAAACCGTTCGTTCAGCTCCTGCCCAACCCACTTATTACAATCAAACGCCTTACTGAAACACTACAAATCACCATCTTCCTGATACGATAATGACACCTCGTGGCTATTATTAGTCCATACATGTGCCTGTTGGGCCTACACAAATCCATTAAAGCAAAGTGTTGTGTATTTTTTCTTTTTGTTTTAAATTGTGCTTTAGCGTCGACATCTCTCTTCTTCTAGTTGCATTGTATCGTTTGAAACCCTCTGAGTGCCATATATACCCCATCCCCCCCCACCCTCACCCCAGCCTTTGTGATTGTGCAAGAGACCCCTACAGTGTGTTGGCTTCCTCTGTTCTCTGATACAGCAGCATTAAGCACTTAGAAACCCACGCTGGGCTGCAATGGTGAGGGAACGCGAGGAGGAGGAGGATGAGGAGGAAGAGGAGTAGGAGGAGGTTCTTGTTAAGGGGATAGCGGAGCGTCAGCCGGCTATTAAGCGGAGCTGTGGCAAATCAGCACGGCACGGGGCAAACGCACGCCCGTAGGAGTGCGAGCGCCACACTACTTCCGACACGCGCCTGAGTAGGAAGGTTCCGGAAAAAACAGTTCAACTCAACAACAGCTGAACACGATCTGGGCTCTGCTCCTAAACACCTCTGTTGTGCTTGTAGCTTTGACCACTGTTTTAACAAGACTGAGACTGCACTACAGCAGAACATACTCAAATGCCATTTTCCAATGCAAGAGGAAATGAACAAGGGACCTCCTTATATGGCTATACCACTCAACACCCCTCTTCAGACACCTCCCCTGAACGCCACTAACACACATACCACATCCGCAGGGCATGCGCAGCCACACTGTGGGACTTTTATTCAGTTTTGGCCATAGCAGTATTCCACACGTTTGTGTTCGTTTTTGTTTTCCTTAGTCAAGTTCACGGGTTTAACGCTCTACTTGGATACTCCGCCTACATAATGACCTTCAAGATGGTTTGTTGAAATTGAACTTCAGTCTTCCGTCTAAAACGGTATGTTGAACAATTACTGAACATCATCCTTAACCAAACCCAAGCCCTATCGTTAACCACACATTGTTAAACGTTGACATACAGCAGTGTCAACACAGTGTTTGTTTATAATCGGAGCATCTGAAAGGAGTCTGCAGGTGACCATCCAAGTAAAGTGTGCCCAGTTCATGTGCTAAACGTCTCATCTATGTAAATGCAGCGATAGTGTTACAGAAACGTTGGGACACAGTCAGTGTGTTACTGATAACCTTTGACCTTTGCTGTGACCAGCTCTCCAAAAGTGAAAACCAACCAACCCCCCTGGCACTGCCCACTCCGCAACACAGTTGCTGTACATGTAGAACAACAGTCAGAGTCTAACACACACACACACACACACTTAGTCTAACCCACCCAACACACACACACACACACACATTTAGTGTATAGATGTCACCAGAGTTCAAACTCGAACTTGCATGACAGCAGACCTCCAACGGGATTGTCTTCCGACGTCTATAAATGACCCGTGTACAATCAAAACGTCTCTTTGAAATATGATCTCACTACCTTATACATGTGGGATTCAAGGGACATGTGCACCCCATGCAGGGCAAAAATGGCATACACACCACAGAAAAATCAAAATATAATCAAAAAAAAAAAAAAAAAACCATTCAGACACCAGGCTTGCAGTAAGTAGCAAAACAGACATGGCAAAAAAACACACACAACACCATCCAAGTCACACACAAACACACACACACACACACACAAACACACACACACTTCCCGGGTCAGAGCCCTGAAATGGTTGAGGCGTCAGAGCTTGAAATCCTTTGGGAAATAAAGTCTCTTTTTTTACAGCAGTTCGGACAGTCCAGCAGATGACTCTCCACAAAGCTCTGCACTCATGCCCCTAGCAGCAATAAAAAGCAAAGTCTGGTACCAGGGCCTGGTAAACACAGGGGAGGAGTGATACTAGGGCCTGGTGAACATGGGGAGGAGTGATACTAGGGCCTGGTGAACATGGGGAGGAGTGATACTAGGGCCTGGTGAACATGGGGAGGAGTGATACCAGGGCCTGGTGAACATGGGCAGGAGTGATACTAGGGCCTGGTGAACATGGGGAGGAGTGATACTAGGGCCTGGTGAGGAACGGGCTCCAGGGCTCTTTGGTGCATGACGTTCGTTAGCATCCTTACCCAACGGGTCAGACAAGCAGGCAGGCAGGCTGGCGAGTAGTACAGTATGCTATAGTACCGTTTATTACAGTATGGTACGGACACTTTAGTACAGTACTGTATGGCTGGCCTGGCAAGGTAGTGTTGTGGAGTTGGGGAAAACCCAGGAGAGCACCAGCTGGTCAGAGCAATAGCCTGGACTCTACCCAGGGGTGTGGGGCGTGGGATGGGATATGGGGTGTGGAACAGGGCTGGGGAAAAGGTACGCTTGTGGCTTCGTAAAAATATATAGATACCTGAGAAAGAGGGAAGGGGAGGGGCGGAGGAGGAGGAGGAGGGGGGGGGGTCAAACGGAGAGCTGTATGGGAAGGGTTGAAACGGGGGCGGACTAAGAATAAAAGAAGAAGAAGAATGGAGCGCGAGAGAGAAAGGAAAAGAAGGAAAAAAAGACAGAAGAGGAAAAAGAAAGGGAGACTCTGCCCTCCTTTTGTTCCTCGAGCCCCGTTGCATTCTCTTACATCAGCTCCACCTACGCGTCTCTTCCTCCTCGCGCCGCGCCGCCCTCTTCTCCTCGCCGTGCCGCGCCGCGCCACGCTGTGCCGTCGAGCTCGGGGTGAAAGGAGCCCCGGCTCACAGCGGAGCAAAAAAAGCACAAACAGACTTAAGAGGCAGCAGCCCTCAGTAGTACAGAGAAAGAGGGATAGAGAGGGAGAGAGAGAGAGAAACAGAGAGAGGGAGAGAGAGAGAGAGAGAGAGATGCTCCTTCAGCGACATGCTGTCACTTGTCTTCATAAAACAGCAGGGTGCACAGGACAGTGGAAACACACACTTCTGTTCCCTCACACGCTGTCTCACACACACAGACCCACACACACACACACACACACACACACAATCGCACAATTGAGGTTTTCTTTAAAAATGATAGTTTCCAGCTTGCACTTTAGCAGTTTAGTTTAGCAGTCATCTATCAGTGCCATCTCCAGACTCCTTGTGAGGGAATAACTGAAGAGAAGAGGTCAGCCAGGCTCTACGCAAAAGCTCCAATCAAGCCAGCCTTACCAGGGTACCTTACAGCAGATCTGAACAGCAAACATACAGGGCATAGAAAAGCTCCACGAGTCTCCATTCCAGTGTCTTCTAAGCAGAGTTCACGAAGAGTTCTTCATAACTCAGTTTGGTTATACACCAAAGTGTAGGGTGTGTGTGTGTGTGTGTGTGTGTGTGTGTGTACCTCTGTGTGATATCTAAAGGTTAGCCTTAAGCATAAGCGTCTTCAGCTCATTAGCTCTTCAAACTCTCGACTCAAGGGGGCGCTGTGCTCTACAGGGTGGGTGTACCCAGGGTAGATGCCCCTATTGCCCCACTCGCTAAGTCATTTTATTGACACAGAAGCCCCAGTGTCACCCTCCACACGGGCCCCTGCGGGTCTCAGAAGAACTTGTCGTCGATGCGGAAGTGCGGCCGCGTGACGTCGTCGGGGTTGAGGAACACCGAGATGGACTTGCCCGGGTTCTCAGTGACCAGCTGCTGGAGCCTTTGCGCCAGTTTGTCATCCTGCGGCGAGAGCTGATGGGCACCGGGCGAGCCCAGGGACGAGGACAGCCCCCCTGGGC
>NW_027468875.1:92500-125000 GCF_046254945.1 Alosa pseudoharengus
CTTAGGCGAACACTGACTACTTTTGAAACAACAAACAGTATAATTGGATCAGAAGTTTTTTTGCATGGTCATTTTACAATCCCACCATCACCTTATATGTGTGAGTGACTGAGAGAGGAGGCCAGAAGTCTCTTGAGACATCTACAGGCTTCAGCAATATAGGCGCGCTCACTCAAACACTTAATAAAGTATTTTGGGTGCGAGTTAAAAATGTCAGTCTTGAAGTGGAGAAAACCGCACTCTCTTGTGTATTATACTTTTAAAAGGATTTATTGCACCATGCCCTTGACTACAAACGCGTTTCGGCGCCAAGCTGTCTTCAGTGCAACAAGACCACTCCATTCTGTTTGAGTAAGTTGAAGTGTAATGTAAAATTCCATGAATTTTCCCTGAAAAAACAAACAAACTGAATTCCCATGCCCTACTGCAATATAATTAAAAGTACACTGAAATTACTTCACCGACCAAAGATTTAAAAGCAAGCAGTAGTGGAAAAATCAAATAACCCGATAAACACCAATGCTACGAGGAAATATATTGTGTTTTTGTATTCTGGCAAGTACATTTTAAAATGCTACAACATAATTTCCTGATACTCCCTGACTTTTTGCCCCCAAAATTATAAAATACTCTATAAAATGACTTTCCATGTGTGGAATAGACTCCAGAAATGTCATGACCTGTAAGAACACTGCACATAGTTAGACGTTAGACAAGCTGGAAACTGGGTTGTGTGTGTGTGTGTGTGTGTGTGTGGTCCTAGCCTGAGGCAGTTAACTCACAGGACTGTTATGAAATGGGTGGAACTCTTCCAGTGAATAAGGGGAAATATATAAACTGCACTAATAACCATGGAAGTCCCTCTATAGATTCCCTCTTAATCTTCTGTAATATCTTATTTTCTATATTAGTTTATGACACATTCTTATTATTTGTGTTCTTTTAGCTGTCTGAGGCAGTTAAAGGTGCTCTAAGTGATGTTGGGTAACGTCACTTCTGTTGACGTTCAAACAAAACAGAGAGCTAGCTCGCTATTCCCTCCAGTTAAGTCACAGAACTGTTACAGCTTTCAAATTACCACTTCATTCGCGCATTACGAGGCGTGAAGCTGCGTGAAGCTTTAGTACCACTTTCAGCCACTGTGCGTCGCTCTGCCACTGTACATCGCTCTGCCTGCCGTCCCTTCTGAAAAAGCAGGATCTACCATTAAACATAATTGTTGCCGAGAGTAATCCCAGCCTACGAATTCAATAACAAAATAAATCATGCATAATTAAACATTACCTCGATTTAGGCTACTTGGGTATGGCTTGACTACACGGTGGTAACGAAATCGCTGTCTACATTATTGTCAGTGTTGGGGGTAACGCAACTACGCAAATCAAAACAGTGTCTTGTGTGATAATTGAGCCAGTAGAGAAATAACTGTTCAGAATTAATCTGTAGCCTTGGGTAGGCTTCTGCAGAAAACAATGTTGTTGCTGAGTTAATACTATCTGGCGACGTTTTTAACAGGCTACGCAATAGAGGCTTAGACAACTATGACCCACGTTTTGGTTTCGTAAATTAATTTGCCCTACTTCTTGACTGCAATGTAGTCAATTGACTGCTTGACATGTCATTTTTATTTTTCTGTACAATAAACAAATACATCTGCTAATGCCGCAGAATTACATTCGGCTAACTTCTGCAGACGCGCAAAAAAACACTGCCAGCCCATCCTTAAAAATATTTTCGTTTGCCGTAACCCGACCGACCCTGTCAATTTAGAACCGACCCAAATTTGTATTTTTTTCCCCTTTTAGTCCGACCGACTTGCCGGTTGTAAACTTGCGTTAAGACCGACCGATTTTTTTTTACTCTAAACAACCAATACAAATAAAATACTATTTATTTTAGTAGGCCTTAGTATTGTGAATATAAATTACCTACATACAAACGTAGGCTCTCTTAAATAAAACCCTGTGGCGTCATCTCTACACCATTGGTTTACGCATGTCACACTATGGCCTATAAGCTTCGTTTCATTCACACAAACATCTCGACAACGCTTATTACTTGGCACAAAGCTCTGGAAGAACTGTGCCCAGATCTTTTCCCATTCTTTCTCCCCTCTAGTCTAACGGTGACCGTGTTGAAGAATTGGAATTGGTTGTGGTATATTCAGCATTTCTCAAAATATGGGCTTAACCCAGATTTGAACTCTTGGACAGGGGACTGATAACTGATGCGTAACGGCGGCTGTCATCAGCCGGCCTTAACGCACTGCGCCACAGAATTGACGGCGTGGGTGAATAGGGGATAAATAACAATAGAGTACACAACTGTTTCACCAGCACATTTAAATGACTTGACTAAAACCGTGCATAACTGGAGGTACACCTGTTATCTGAGCAGTCTGTATGTCCTCATTTTGCGAATGCGAGGACAATATGAGTCTGTTGCATGTCGTTAGATGTCCAACTCACGCATAATGTTTGAAAACCACTGGCTCGTAATCACAATAATTTAACACACGACAGTTGGATACTTCATCATGTTCCCATGCCTACATTTTGGTGAGTAGCATAGAGATTGTTAAAACAATAAAGGGCTCTCCGTTTGGGACATCGAAAACGTATATTTTTAATAGGGTAGAGTACCGTCAGAGATGCTGTCCTGCAAAGGCCTCGGGATAACACGTTATCTCAACTATCATCAGTCAATGCCCCCTTGATCAAAGTGGGGAATGAAAGAAAAAGTTTGAGAACTACTGGCTTAATTACCTGCAGTCCAGAACACACAGAATATTGCAACAGAAAGTTGCCTTTATAATCAACTACTATTTGTTCCAACAGCATTCAAACAAAGCCTTTATAAAAGTGAAAAAAAAAATATTCCATAAGAAGTAAAATAAAATACTGTTACTGTAGTAACTGTATCCCAAGCTTCAGCTCCCCACGTCTGTGACAGGCAGACGTGACACCGCTAAATTCTCAGCTTGTTTATACCCCACACTGAACTAGAGTTTAGATTCTCTGCCCGAGCCCGCGGGCCGGGTCGGGCCGATATTTCCAGCCACTATCCTCGGGCCGGGCCGGGTCCTTGATCAAGCTTGCTTTTTTTTTTTTTTCCTAATCATTAGCCTACTTAGGTGGGGAGCTAAAGCTATGCCATAGTCAGACTTAGAAATATTTTATATTTATCAAAGTAGGCCTAAGTAACAAGTGTATACAAAGTTATACAAGTTAGGCTCAGAGTTACAAAATGTCAATTGTAATGTCATCTGCGGAACACGTGTCATGCGCAGCTTCTCCACTCGCACACATCACACCGGGCCTGCTGTGCTGTATTGTGTAGCTTAAGTGCAACTTGAAGCTTGAAGATGTAAAGAAAAAAAAAAAAAAAAAAAGGAGAAATAACTTCGAGGAAGTTTGGAGAAAAGTCGGAGGTATGCATTTGTCAGGTATGCTTTGTTGCGTGCATTAAGTGCGCACGATGTTCACATATATGACAGCAAAAATACTTTAAGATGAACATGAAGCAGGCTTGCCATGGCAGAAATAATGATAGCCAGCCTTCAATGTCCTCTTTTGTCCTCTCAATGTCCTCTAAACGGATTTCTGTTGCTCAAACAGCTCGGAATTGTAGTTGAGAACGTCAGTTATAATGGCCCACGTATTTAAAAAATGTCGGGTTTAAATCGGGCTCGGGCTCATAATTACAGTTAACGTGTCGGGCCGGGTCGGGGTCGGGCTCGGGCACAATGTGCACGGGCTCGGGTAGGGTTGGGCTTGATTTTTTGGGCCCGATCTAAGCTCTACACTGAACACGTAAGACCGCTAGCTAGGCCCATCACTGTGGGGTGCGGTAGCCTACTCTCTGGGATTTAAGTCAAGCAATATAACCATACAAATGTTTCAAAATCAGTAATTTCGGCTTTGTCTGAACTGGCCATTGTAGGCTACGTAAAAATATCCAATGATATCGGCAAATGTTTGTTTTCCAAAGTAATAATTTCACTTCACCATGCACCTTCGACAATGAATAGCTCATTACACTTATGTTACTGTTGAACGTAGGCCTAACTGGTATCATTACAAACATTATTCTGTGTCCTAAAAACTGGCATTTTATAGCATTGTGTCATGTAAGGTCATTGCAAAATCTAGAGAAATGTGTGAGGTGTCAGCGGGGGACAATTGAGACACACATTGGATTGTGCCATATTCACAAAGCCTTTTTTATCTTACCACTAGGAGTAGGCTACTCCTAAATAGCAATACAATATTTTAGCTAGGAGTTTCTCTTATTAAGTTATTCACAAAGCCTTTCAGACCTACTCTTAGTAAGGAAAAATGACAGCTCCTGAACAGATTCTGGAGCTGAGCGCTCTAGAATCTTTGACTAAGAGTGAGTGAGTCTTCGTTGCTATGGATGACGTTATTACTCATGCACGAGCTTGACTGAAGTGATCACCTTGATTGGCTGATGATTGTAACGCGGGAATGATTCCAAACACCTCCCTTACGATGAGTGGCAGGTGACAGGTCTGAGAATGCGTGCGCTACACAAGGACGGAAGATGATGAATATCTAAATAAAAAGGCCTAGCCTAAATGAATCAAGAGTAAGGCAAAACAAATAGCCTAGTAGCCTAATGAAACATATGGATTGATGTAGTATCTTTGCAACATTATTAAATTAATCTGTTACTATGCCTATGTTTGCAAAAGAGAACATTTTAATTTGATTTACAATAATGTTACATTTAATTTACATGTTGACAATGAGTAGCCTAGTTTTGGTTGTTGTTAGTGGTGTTATTGCATAGTTATGCCTACAATGCAAAATTGCTTCCTCACGATTGGAAGCTCCTGTAGCCGCATAGGATTTCAAAACAGGCAAAATGCCACAAAACCGGTTTGTGAATAGGTCTGTGAGTTAGGAGTCTTCTCGACTTCTTTTAAGCTGTCACAGCTGGTGGGAAGGTGTGATTTGTTGGGGGCAGGGCCGGATTAACTGGGCACAAATGTCTGATGGCCCCCCCTGCCCCCCAACTAACGTGAATTGGGTGGTCAGTTAATAGGCCTATATCGTGAAGATTTTTCTTGCCATCTAAGGCACGAGCGCATCTGTGAGGCCAAGCCTTACCAAGTAGCCCGTTTGTTTACAACTAACATTACATTTAATTAAACTGCTTATAGGCTATGCCGAAATAGTTTTCAACATTTTGAATATTAGTGTTGGGTGAATTAGGAAATGTTCTCAAAGTAGCCTTATGGCTGAAAGCTGCTTGGGATCCCCCCCTGTCAAGCAATATAACCATACAAACGCACGGCACTCATTGTTTCAAAAGGAGTAATTTCGGCTTTGTCGGAACTGAAGAGCTGTGGACGGTACGGCAGGGCATGCCCAATGAAAATAAATGAAATCAACGCAACACAACACAGACCCCGCTTCTCTCGCGTCAGTCACTGAAATGAACGAAACACAGAACCCGCTTCTCTCGCGTCAGTCACTGAAATGAACGAAACACAGAACCCGCTACTCTCGCGGCAGTCACTCACAGTAACCTAGAATAAATGCATGGGGAAAAACACTTCCCCATGAGAAAGACATCGTAAAACGTTAAAAAGTTAATAATTCTGCTTCATAAACTTGAACAAATACATTTGCTTATTTCACAGAAAAATATAAATAGCCAGTTTAGGGTCTACAGTGCAGAGTTGGTAAGTTATGGTAGGCCAACTTGGATACAAACAGGGGAAATTCTTTCTCTAGTAGCTGAGTAGCCTGATGGTAGGCAGGTGCGTTCGTAGACATACGGCCGAACATGCAAGCGCCAATGAATCGTGCTCTCACGCCGTTAAAGTTAAATAGGTTAACATCACTCTAAGTTTGCCTTCAAGCAAGGAAAACGATGATTTGAAGACATCTGTTTCGTTGGAAGGGCAAGGGGGTAGCAACAGGGCAACACAGAGACAGGCCCGATGGCAGGTCTAATGTTATGAGAGTATTAAAATATGGGATATTCTACGGGAAAAAATTAAAATGGCAAGACAGCGGGGGAAAGTTAAAATACGTGATAAACACAGAAAAAGTTGGCATGCATTGTTTCGGTCCCCGTGCACAGGGATTATTTGTCATATTATTAACCACATATGATTATTTGTGAAATTGTGCAAACAGGTGCAACACATTTGAAAAGGAAGGACTGGTAGCATGCAAGCTCCCGGGAAAGATTGATTTAAGAATGTTATCACAGTCTGCCTTCGTGGCGCAAAGCAGCGCGGGCGGAAGACAGCGACAATTGGCAGGGGAAGGTCATGTCTTTTTTGACAATTCTGTCGGAGGGTCATTGAACAATTTCTAGCAGGCAAGGGAGGGTCATGCAACTTTTGACTGAAGCACTCAAAATTCCTCCGGTGGCCCCTTCAATAAATAACGAACAGTCCCTAGATTGCTGCTGGGCTATAGGCTATGTCTCGGTTCATGTCTGTAAACAACTCATTGCCGTCAAACGCGTATCTCGCGGTTGCATCCATTACAAACAAACATGCAATGTGAACGTCTGGGATTGGGGAGAGCGCACAATGCTCTACTGAATAAGCACGAAGTCAAACCTTTAAATGAAAAACACTCTTCAATAATCAAAAAAATAAACCGCTAATGAAGTAAACTTGTGACCATCAAAAATCGTTTACAGGAAGGCATTTGGCTGAGCACCGGAGGTTAATATGTTCTATATTTTGTCCAAATGATGTCTGTCTATCATCGTTGCACTCGGAGACAACCAGAATGTTTAATTTGTCCTGCGTTTCTTCTACGGCTGCAAACGGGATTCACTTGCAGTTAACCAAATATTTCTTTATTAGGGCAGGGCAGGCATATTTCTGGCTATTAAATTATTTCTAAACCAGTCTGCTAAAGTCTGTAGTTAAGTCTGTGTAGGGGTTTCCAGGCTCCATTTATTTTTACGAGACACCCTGCTCACTTGAGACATCTGCCGGTTGTTTGGGTTGTTGCAGTGTCGTTGCAGCGTCACTGGAAAAAAACAAATTAAAGTCGCGTGATATCGCGTGATCCCGCGCGGCCTAGGGTGGTCCTTATTTTTCAACTTTTGAAAGTTCATGCTCTCACCCCACCAATATGTTTGAATAAATAAAAAAAATAATTGGGCAAAATTTTATCAATATCGATCAATATTTAGAGGTTGCTCAAGACCTTTGAAGTTTAACACATACTGTGCAGTATGCATATTTAGGATTTTTTGCGTATTATGTGATACATTGTGCTAGCATGTATAATTGTTTAATAATATATGCTTATGGCAGCAATGGACTTATTTGCCAATGCAGTCAATGACAATGTGTATTGATTATTGGTGACCACATTGAAATGGGAATTCCATATTGTCCATGCAAATTTGCAATGCTGATTTGCTGATCTCATCTGCTGATTCCGGTATTTCCCAATAATATGCTGTTGTGAGCAATTCATAGCAACTCCTGTTTCAGTTGTGATATGTCTTTCAAAGCATCAATGTGAATGAAGCACAATAGACAATATACACTGAGACAATGGCTGAAGCAACACAAAGCAAATTCGCTATATGGTTACTTGGATCAGAAGAGACTGAAATAACTGGAACAAAGTTACCCTCCAAGAAGCAGGTTTTATGTTTGTTGTAATATCACCATAAAACATTGAAAAAAAAACTTAATGAAAGTGCAACAGCGGTGATCAAAGAAGTCTTGGTATTCTAGGACAAGGCTAGGATTCATGTTCGTCCCCAACATCATGCCATAAAACAACTGGAAACACTTCACGACAAGTGGCAGAAGAAAAACACCAAGATAACTTCTGAGACTCAGCATTGCAATGTAGAGGCCTTTGTTAAACCAGTTGGGAGACCTGTTTGATATTGCACATCAAGATGCACTCATTCTTCTCAAGAATCCAGAAGATAGAGACTTTCTTCTGGCCCAAAGAGAAAAAGGACGTCCTGGGTGTACAACTGTGCAATATGATGATACAATTTAAGTCTCTCACTTTGACCTTTGGCCTTGGACACTGCCTGGATTTGCTCCTTGTTATTTTAATTCAATGATCAAGATATACATCCCCAACCGCACACTGCGGTCTTCTGATGAGCGTCTGTTGTGTCGACCAGTCATAAATGCTAGGTCAAATTCAAGACTCTTTTCCTCAGTGGTTCCATGTTGGTGGAATGAGTTGCCCAGTGCTCTCCGTTCCTGTGATAGTTTTGGGTCATTTAAGAGAGGCACTTAGGGCATTAAGCGCTTCTTATGCGTTATGGTTTGTAAAATATTGTTTTATTTCCATTAGGCTATTGATTATTTTGACATTGTTGTTTATTATTGCTATTCTCTTTAATGTAGTCTTACCATGTTGTTGTTTTTATATTATTGATTGAATGGACATTATTATTGCTCCCCCTTATCGCTAGCTTGCTAATTACCCGTCTGTCTCCGTTAAATGAACCCTTCACTTCTGGTAACGTTTGATGGACTGCTTGTGGCACCCAAGGCCTTATCCAGGGGGGGGGGAAAGATGGTGCACTTGAACGAGTATACGCCAAGCTGCTGATCTCTCTTCAGAAGCTCTTCTTTTCGTTCTGAAGGATGATCAGATAAGGGAGAGTGTGAGAGAGAGAGGTGAATAAACAGATCCAGGCATGCTTTGAAGATGGCTACGGAATAGCGAGCGATGTGCGGACATGGTGACTGCGGTCCTCATGGGAGTTGCCCCTCTGGCCCGACAGCTGTCGGAGCCAAAGACGGCAGCGGACATTTCTCGAGAGCGAACGGGTGCGTGGGTTATCATCCTCCGCAGCCCCATGCCTTCGCATGGCTGTTGAGACCTCGCCCGTGAAATCCATCAACACAGGAGGCCTCTTGTGGCACTGGTTTCCCATCGGACCTCACAGAGATTACAACAGCTCAGTCATCATCAGTGGAGAGCCCGTCTGGCAGCATCTAATTAACATGCCATGAAGGTTCCATCAAGGTGGAGGGGGAGAGGAGCATGTATGGGAGCCTTTCGTTAAGTGTGTGCTACCAATTAAGTGCTGCAGATGGGCCCATGCCTACATTTATGCATTAACAAATGCTAAACAGCCAGCACTAATCAAACATGGCCACAACGCACACAAAAAGTCTGATTAATGGAGTAACAGGTTGCTCAACATTTCACATCTGGACAGCACTTACTGCAGCAATCCCATGGGACAAGACACACACACACAATCTTGGCTGTTGACAAAGTGCTTGCTATTATTCCAAATAAAAAATCCTGACTGATTCCAAAACGGATAATATTTTTCTTCTCCTCTACTTTTTACTAGTTTTGTAAGAATTTTTGAGATTTTGACCTTTTACTATTTTACTACAGTTTACTTTTACTTACTATTTTTTATACTTTTTTTACAATATATATTACCAGAACTACAAATTCAAAAAATTTCTCCAATAACTTTTCAAGGTCTGGAAAAGAGCAATTCATAATTCCATACTCTCTCAGACCTGCGCAAGCAAGCGCCCTCTGTTTAGTTGCACAACAGAAGGGCCCTGCCTGACAGCAGGAGTCGCACTGATTATTCTAGAGAGAGAGAGAAACAGAGAAACAGAGAGAGAAACAGAGAGAGAGGAAGAGACAGAGAGAGAAAGAGAGTCGAGGGCAACCCTTCTGTCTGATGTTTGAACTGAGGCGCGAGAACGCCGGTGAAACTCCTCCAGGGAGTGCGGACACTTGGTGTTTGTTTGCTTTGATTATCCTGTTTCCTTAGGTCTGTTTTGTTTTCTTGTTGTTTATCGGTTTCCACGGCACCTCTTGACCTTCACCACAGGATCTACTGAGGAGGAGGAGGAGCAGGAACACAGTTCTTTTTTTTTGACGCTGTTGTTTAGAACCTCTGGTTTTCCTTTTTTCTTTCTCTCTTTCTTTCTCTCTTTCTTTCTTTCTCTCTTGCCTTCAGTCATAGTCTCTCTCTTCTGCAAAGACCTTCTGAGATGTATAAATATAAATAAAGATGTATAAATCGTGGTAATACAAAAGAAATATTGTGATTAATTAGATCTTTGGGGAGCGGAGGCTATGGATGAAGACGCTAACACACTCACAGACACACACAGGCGTGATCTCTCTCTCTCTCACACACACACACACAGAGGATAAAAAAGGAAAGAAAAAAAGTCGAAGAGAAATGCTAATGTTGACGGACTGGCGGGAGATTTAGAGTGAAGGGTCTGGTAGAACTCAGCTGGATTTTTCATCTAACGAATGCTCTTTCCTTCATTTTCTCCATCCCTCCAGCAAAACAAAGGGAATAACAGAGCTCTCTGCAGCACACATTAATGCCAAGGCTGAACAAGGCAAAGCCGCTTGCAGTCATGGCCAGGTAGGTATGAATGAAAGTGGGGAAAAGAAAAAGACAGGCAGGCAGGCAGACAGAGAGACAGACAGACAGACAGACAAAAGGACTGTGAAAAAAGGCTGGACTAAAGAAAACACACACACACACACACACACACACACACACACACACACACATTTTTGCCAGTCCCTGTGCCACCTGCATCGTGCCCGACAAATATAAATCTCTCTCTCCCACACACACACTCACACACACCTCATAAAGTAATTCTCCCATGAAAAAAACAGCTGTATATTTGGATTCTCAGGGCAGGTGCCAACCCATTCAACTCTTTGTGGTTCGGAAAACAAAAACACACAACTGACTAGAAGATACAGCAATAGTGTTGAATATAAAGTTGTGTAAGGCACTACACAACGGTCTACAGATTATAAATAATCATCGACCTACACAATGCAGCTTTCATGCTCTCTCTTTCAAACTCATTAGTGTGTTACCTTTTGACCTTGACCTTTTGACCTTGCAAACAAATGCATATTTCATGTACTTTGTCTACAAGATGATCTCTAAGGAATGATGTATATGATGAATACTCTTTTTGACATTTTGTGTTGTCCTAATTAAGGAAGAATGCCTACTTAGTAATCAGCATTACAGTCCAAAGTCTAAATAATAAAGACCAGAGAGAGTGTGCTGCTGTGAGCCTGTGGAAGTGGGGTGTAGGCAGGGGTTAAATTGGGATTTGTTATGAGGGGGGCCTCTCCCTAGAGGGGGGGGGGGGGGTCCGGGGGTAATTTTTTTTGGGAATATAAACCATTAAATGGCACTTTCTGGAGAGTTTTGTGCAAAGAAATGAAGAAATCAAGTCTTATGTGCAAAACTGCAAGGTTAAGAGCCTATACTTTGCATTGTTGCTGTGAGCCGGTCGAAGTTGGGTGTAGGTAGCCATAACATGACCATGCTCCATCAAAAAGAAATCTGAAGATGATGCCTTGGCTTGTACAAACAGTAGCTGCTTATAAAAATTGTTTACGCAGTCTGCAATAGTAGGACAAAGCTTCAAGCACACAATTAACATGGCGCGCACTCACACACATGTGCACACGCACACACACACACACGCATGCACGTGTAAAGTGGCTTATATACGTGTATATGAAAGGATTATCTGTGGGCTGAATGGGGGGTCATTTGTGTATATGGATGGACTAACTGGTTATGGACGTTTATATGATATGGACTCTTGTTGATTATACCCTAA
Organism: Alosa pseudoharengus; assembly: GCF_046254945.1. NCBI lineage: Eukaryota > Metazoa > Chordata > Actinopteri > Clupeiformes > Clupeidae > Alosa > Alosa pseudoharengus. The sequence continues at coordinate 104,139 of NW_027468875.1, forward strand.
TTGGACTTCATGCTAGCAATGGCTAATTGTTGACTGGCCGTCTCCGAAATTGGGGCTTGCGGATAGGCTGTATCTCCCTTTAAATACAGGCCTGCAGAGAGGAGGGGGACGGGGGAGAACCGACGCAAGGACGCACCGAGGGCCAGCTGATCGGGAGACGCTGGAGTGGCTACGAGGACCGAGGCTACTGATACTACGCACGCTAAGTATTTACGAAAGGAACGTTGATTGTTGATTCCCTTACCTGTGCTTTGAGTTGAACCGTCCAAGTGCTGTCTCGCGGTGTCCTGATTCCTGGTTTTACTACCATTGCAGCGGTGCTGAGGTGACCACGGAGTATTCCCCCAACGGGAGGATCAGCTGATTGGATCAGACGTCGGGTGGCTAGAGTCAACGTTCTCAACCTTCGCTGTTAAGGGAAGTCCTCCTTGTAGTAGCCTATGTAGCCAGTGTAACCATTAGCCTATCACCCCATAAAGTGTTGATTGTTGAGCCTTGCGAGAGCTGCCTCCTGAGACACTGTTTGTTTGTTTCCGGAAGCTGGGAATTCCCGCGGCACGGCTCGTGTTGATGACATCACCGTCACGAAGGGAATCCCGAGATCTTCCTGGAACTCGAGCCCTGGGGGCGTGGCCTCGGCCGACTGGACTCCGACTACATTATAGGGACTGCGTGAGTTGCTGAACAGATCGAACTTGTGCTTGTTTTGAGAATACTTTTGTACTGGTCGGAGGGAGGCCTGCCCGACCAGTACTGTCTTCCCTTTCTACTTAAGACTGTTGGTAGGGGAGTGGCGCCCCTAGGGGTGGACAGCACATTACATCCCCTGCCCTTGTCTGCTGCTCTCATCCTACTGTGTGGCGGGTGACTTTTTGAGTGCATTTTGTGCCCTTGTGTATTTGCTCATTGTGGGACATTTTTGTAGTGAGATTTGGTGTGTTATCTTGCAATGTGTGTGCTGCTATGGTAATAGGTTTCTTGGTGTATGTGTATACATATTAAGCTGGCGAAACTTGTGGGCGGCCAGTCAATGTGCTAGTGTGCTGTGTGTGCTCCTGCCCCTAGTGGTGATCTAGATCTCGCTTCCCCCCATGCCGAACAGTGTTTTATGTTGTTTGTACTAATAAATATTGTTATACTGATATTACTGCCTCTGTGTTGTCTGTGGCTCGGGAGGATTCGGTTATTGTGGAAAATTATCACAAGTGCGTTATCGACACACGCACACACACGCATGCACGCACACACACACACACACACAGACACACACACAAACACACACCACGGTCTACTAACAAGATAAATCCCTAGACAGAGAAACCCATAGAAAGACATTTCTGGTGAGAAACTTAAAGAAATAAGTGCTCTCTGGGAAGTACTAAAGTTTTTATCAGAAACCGCAAGCACATAAAAGTGAAAATTGCCCAATAGCTCTCTGTTAGTATCTCCGCTCTGCGTATCTTCCATAAACTGCAGCTCCCGCCCCGTTTTCCTCTCCTCAATGTCACACTCGACAGAAGCATCTTAGTTTTATGAGAGAGTGGGATGAGTGGAGTGGAGGATGGGAGGGGGGGAGGGAGGGGAAATGGATGGCAACGAAAGACATAAAGACATAAAAGACACATAAAAAAAGGCATATGGAGATCTAGAGACTGGAGACTATGAGAGAAAAAATGTGGAGGAGTGTGTGTGTGAGTCAGAAAGACAGAGACACAGAGAGAGAGAGAGAGAGAGAGAGAGAGAGAGAGAGAGAGAGAGACTGAGAGAGACTGTGTCTCACTGAGACTGAGTGTTTTTCTCTCCAAGTGTGTGTGTGTGTGTGTGTGTGTATGTGCGCAAGTAAGAGAAAGTTGTGTTAGAAAAGTGAAACTAAACAACACGCTAAGGGTAACTGTAACTAACTTCAGCAAGATATCAGAAAAGAAAGGGAAGAAATGTGTGATTAAAAAAGCACTTTACAAATCCTTGTGAAGGTTTGTAGAGAGGACAGAAATGTAGAATTAGAGGCGGCGAGAAATTAAGAGAGCAGGCTGGTGTGAGGTACAGAGAGAGAGAGAGAGAGGGAGAGAGAGAGAGAGAGAAAGAGAGAGAGAATGAGAGGGAAGAGAGAGAGTGAGAGAGACAGAGAGAGAGGGTGACAGAGAGACAGAGAAAGAGAGACAGAGAGAGAGTGAGAAAGTGTGACAGAGACAGAGAGTGACAGAGAAAGAGAGAGAGAGAGAGAGATTGACAGAGAGAGAGGGAGGGAGGAAAAAAGAGGGGGAGGAAGAGTGTGATAACAGAAGGCTGACTGTCACCTAATCCAATATTTGACAGGATTACAGAGAACGGCTCCGATCATATTTCTGGGCAAACAATAGCAAGTAGCACAGCCAAGCACAGCTCTCCGTTCAGGGACACGGACACAGAGACAAGGACAACCAAGAGCCTGTGCCAATCAGCTGGCTAGCGTGGCACCCATTGGGCACGCTGAGGTGGGCGGGTGGTTGGATGGGTGGCGAGGGGGTGGTAGTGTAGCGAGGATGAGAGAATGATGAGGACAAGGAGCCCTTGCCAATTTGCCGGCTATCATCGCACACAGTGGGCGCTGCAAGGTGGGTGGGCGGGCGGGCGGGCGGGTGGTTGGCGCGCGGGTTGGGTCGGGTTGGGAAGGGGAGTAGAGTGGACAGGTTAAGACACAGCAGACCAAGGAGAAGAGAGTGATGGTGTGTGACGTGACGTGGCTCTGTGACGGTGTGTGACGTGACGTGGCTCTGTGACATAGGTGGGTGCATGGGTGTCAGGCGGGTGAGTGCACAAGGAGCACGAGGAAGGCGTCAGCAGTAGAGTCTGACGAGGAGGGATGGGGTGTGTGTGTGTGTGTGTGTGTGTGTGTAGGGCTCTACACTAAAAAAAATTTCCAGGAGCACTTGTGCGCACAAGTTAAAAAATGTAGGAGCACAGACAAAAATTTGGGCGCACAGTCAGTTCTGTACTTAACTTACGCACCAATTGCGAATATTAAGAATGACTGACAACATTTAGGCTACAGGAAGGATTTTAAAGATCAGTGCCTACTTTATTTTCAGTCTGTTCTATTTTCCTACATTTTGTTAATGTAAAATAATATAATACATTGCCATATTTACATTTAGCCTGTATATCAAGTATCCTGCCAAATGTAGGCTAATTTATTTATTTGTTAATCCATCTATAGCTAATCCAAATATGCCCATGGTGACCTATCTGACTGCATACTGCCTAATACTACTACTAAAACAGTCCATTTTCTCTTCCACAAAACCCAACATAGGCTAATCAAGGATATATGTTTTATACTTTTAGTTTTTATTTGAAATATTTGCATTGATGGGGCAGTAGGCAAACGTTAGGCCTACTTTCGTTTTGCACTTCAGCTTGTATTCGGTGTAAACAAACAAGCATGCGTGGAAGCCTGGAGTTGTCAGTAGCGTTCTACCTGTAAATAAAATGGCAGTATTACGGGAGGCTACTTTTGTGCCGGTTCGTTCGCTACAGCTATATTGCATATTGCAGCCAATACGTCAACTGGGCTAAAAGGCATGTTAGGTCAACTTACCTTCTCTCACTGCATTCTCAGAATCTCATCCTGTTCCTCCTATATCCAATGAATTCGGTGGATAGAAGAACTAATTTCTTCAATCTTTGCATCTTGGCTGGCTAGTCTAACTTTCCGCTTTTTCTGCGCGCTCTTGGATTTGATAGAAGCGACTACTAGCAAGTCACAACGCGAAACTGCTAACGTTGATGGGAGGTGTAGTTTTTATGCTGCATTCGCAACGTGATTCTATGGTTTGCACCAGTAATGTTTCTCGATGTTGCGGTGTATTTTGTAGACAAATATTGACATGGTTAGAAGTCATTCGCACCAGTGCGCCTAAATATTTTTTTGCACTCGCATGGCATCATTTTTACTCGCTTGTGCGAGTGAAATGGGCGCACTGTAGAGCCCTGGTGTGTGTGTGTGTGTGTGTGTGTGTGTGTGTGTCATGCGGGGAGGGGAGGGGGGTTGTGCAGAGGTTAGGAGAAGAGTCTGGTTAGGGGGATGATGTGTGATATGAGGAGCAGACAGAAGAGAGAGAGAGAAATAGTAAGAGAGAAAAAGATAGAGAGCATAGAGAGAAAAAGATAGAGAGCATAGAGAGAAAAAGATAGAGAGCAAAAGATAGATAGAGGGGGGATATAGAAATGACAGAGCGGAGCTCCCTTGCTAAAGAGCCTTTGATGCATGATACAGAAATTCTCTCTCTCTCTCTCTCACACACACACACACACACACACACACACACACACACTTGGAGAGAAAAACACTCGGCAGAAGAGAAGAGGGAAGAGTGCCACCTATTGGATTCTGAGCATGTTTCCAAAACACAGTGAGACGGGCATGCTGGAAGCACCCCGGTGCAACTGCTTTATATATCCGTCAAGATTAGCGCCATATCCATGCCATTCCTGGAGCTATATTTAAACATACTGTGTGATCACAGTAGGGATCTCATCATTGCTTTTCTCTAGAACAGAGAACTGGGTTATAATAATACAATGAGGTATACAAAACACATTTTATTGTGCGGGAGCGGGACAAATCCTCTCCTTCAAACAAATAAATACACACACACACACACACACTTAGCATGTTAATGACGCTGACTTTGGCAGTGCGTTCCAAACCCATGCACACTACACACACACACACACACACACACACACACACACATACACACACACACACACTCACTCACCAAGCGTGTTTGCATCTGTGGCAGTATGTTCAAAACACTTACACACACACCACACATGTTAAAGATGAAATATTTGCCAGTATGTTTCAAATACACACACACACACACACACACACACACGCACAAACACACACGCGCACACACACACACACTCTGACAAAGTTTGTTAAAGATGAAGTCTCTGGCGGTGTGCTGCAAACAAACACACACAATCACACACAAACACAAACACACTCACACACACACACTTAGACGCACGCACGCACACACGTACCGAGCATGTTGCAATCTTTGGCAGTATGTTCCAAACACAAACACACACACACCAAGCATGTTATAGATGAAGTCTTTGGCGGTGTGCTCCAAACAAAAACAAACACTTACACAAACACACTCACACACACACACTCACACACACACACACACTCAGACGCACGCACACGCGCACACGTACCGAGCATGTTGGAATCTTTGCCAGTATGTTCCAAACACAAACACACACACACACACACACACTCACCAAGCATGTTAAAGATGAAGTCTTTGGCGGTGTGCACCTCCAGGGCCGTCTGGTCCCCGAACTCGCACTGCTCCAGCTGCACCAGCTCCTGCACCTGGGCCGAGAGCTGCTCCAGCGCCGTACCCGAGCGGAAGTCCACCTCCGAGGCCCGCTTGGCCGGGGCCAGGCCCCGCGGGCCCACAGCGCTCATCAGGGTCTCCATTGGACATAACCTGGAGCGGGAGCAGGTGAAAGAGACGGAAAGAGGGAGGGAGAGAGAGCGTAGGGAGGGAGAGGGAGAGAGAGAGAGAGTGCAGGGAGGGAGAGAGAGAGAGTCTGTATTAGATGGTTGTTAATATTACAATACTGTGGAATTTTGGGGTTTACTTAGAAATAAAAAAACACAAAAAACACAGAAATGAATTTAAACCAAAATGGTTTATAAAACTACATCATATTCTACATGCCTCCATTGTTGTATGGTGCTTCAGTACTGTCTGCATATTGACATAATAAGGTCTACAGTTTAAACATAAGGCCAGGATTTACAGACAAATCTTTATTGCTCAAAGCTTTCTTATTAAATAATAAATACAGTATTATGTAAAACAATGATCAATGACTACACACTACTCATAAGTAATGAATTAAAAGGCACACCATAAATATGCTAGTACACACCATATCATAAGTCTATCTGAGTATTACACATCTGCCGCACCTGAGGTCTAGGCTAATATAAATGTCCCCATGTAAAGACGCGTGTCACACTTGACTACAGAGCAGGTGCACCAAGTAGGATATAAAACCCAAAAAATATATAAACCAAAAAATGAAAACAATACAAATGGAGCCGATCATTGCCATAAACAAAGCAGAACGCTAACGTGCTATTATGTGATGTGAGAATACAGAAAATGTACCTTGACAATTACGACAGGAGGAGCAGAAACGTAGGCTCCAATCTCAGTTTAAAGGGTCCATCCCAAACTATTGAAGTGTGTACTGTATCGACCGTGTCACTTTCCGTTAACATTTACCTATATGCTACGTGTATATCGTGCAAATGCCACTGTGGATATTAGCAACTTTGTAACATTATTTTTGTTATGTTACTCGGACATTTATTTACCCACCCTGCCCTCCTTTGCTAGCTATGTAGGTCAACTAGCTTGCAAGATTAACGTAAGTGGCAGCGGCAAGCTAATTAGCTAGCTAAGGCAGCTATCGATTCGGTCAAATGGCAAGTTCAACTCCATCATAAAGAGAAATGGTTCCTGGTCGTAAACTAATTGTGTTATGCCATGAAGCATGACAGTAGTTGCATTGTATTGCACTTCTCGTGGAGAGCACCTGCTTTTCCTGACACTACCTCGCGCAGGGTCCATGTGTGCAATTCACATTCCCCAGTTTTGGTCAAGCGGCTCAAATTAGCTTGTTCATTTGCTAGCCAGACAGGTGGGATAAATGCAAAGAAAGCTAGCGTGCTAACAAGCTGATATGGCGCAATACTCTTTAAAATCCTCTAAGGAGTCAAGATTATGTTATATTGAACACACCCTTCTGCTGGTCTGAAGTTGTGTCTTATCTTCGGGGGTGTTCGGCTCGATTTGCGCACTGGTATCCGATTTCTCGTCCCGTCATTTCCAACAGGTCCCGGGCGCCCACCTTCCCCCTAACGACACAAACTCCGGAAACACTGTGCCACTGCCTACAGAGAATCTTGGGAACGGTAGTAACGTAGACACAACACTTGAAACTACAACGCTTTGTCTCATAAAATCCCCACGGACTAATATTGTAGGCTACTCTGCTGTAACTGGGATTTACGAACGTTTCTTGCATTAGACTATACCATTCGTAATCAGATTACCAGATAGTACAGCTCTTGAATGAAACTGTGTTGTGGAAAAATGATTAAAGGCCTGAATGAACAAAAAAAAGTCATGCCAAAAATTCTGTAAGCCCCAAGTTTTTTTTAGTTTTTAGTTTTATGAGTTAGGCTATGCATGGAACAGAGCCCAGGTTGAGGATAACACATAAAATCCCCTTTCATTGCTTATAGTTAATACTGCAATTGTTTTCATTAGAGAATTTGTTTCCCCATTCAGAGCAAAGACATAAAATCATGGCATTCATCCCCACACACTGACTATAAATCGATGGACACCCCCAGTTTCTACATGGGGGGGGGGGTGTTGAAGCAGTCTTTCGGGAGACAAACTGTCACCACAGCAGGCTTCTTCTCTTGCACGAGGCCTCTGACAGCATTTAAAATTCTTCCTCTTCTCCACCTCTGCATTTTTACCCTCCTCTTCTTCAGGAGGTGCAGGAGTGTGATCAAAAGACTTTCAATCCACTGCCAGTCTCATCCTCTCTCTTTCTCTCTCTCTCTCCCTGGTGTCACCTTGAAATACCTCCCCTTTGAAGCCATATCAGGGAAGCTGACAGTGCACATAATTGGTGCAGTGAGGGTGAGGGGGAAAGAAGAGCAGGGGCAGAGAGGCGAGAGAAAGAGAGAGAGAGAGAGAGAGCAGAGGGGAGTGTGTGTGTGTGTGTGTGCTGAAGCTCCTGTGAACCAGCAGCCTTCTTTCAACTATCAGCAGATTCAACACACAGTGGCGCCGGTCAGTCAAGGCTTGCACGAAGATCTGAGAGAACGACAGAGAGAAAGTTTACAACACATAGGGTCAAGAGATTCAAATGATATAAAAGCACCGAATTATCACACCAGAAACTTGAATGAGGTAAATGATAACCACCAAGCCATTCAACAATAACACCTGAATTCATGGAGGTACAGTAGGTAGCCAAGGCCTAATGGTGAGGCTCATTCTACAGATCTCCATCTTGCTCAAGGACCTCCAGCCCTTTGCGCTCCTCACCAAATTATCTATAGTGTTGGAAACATTTCCCAATTGTGAGAACTCTTCACCAAGTGAGTGAGTTTGGAGAAACCAGGCTGATGCTAAACGTGAGACTGTCACAATAAAGTGTTGCCCTGAAGCACTGACATAAAACATAACTGCTAAGATGATTGCCATTCAAAGTCTCCTGAGGTCATAAGGGTCCAGCGTGTTTCCTGCAGTAAGTGGCAGCTTTTAGTATAGCTGCAGCTAATATAGCCTTGAGTGAAGCAGTGGCAGTCATTTGGTATTTGGCATACAGAAGGGGCACCCACACAGTCTTTAAAATTGTTTTTAAAAATTGTCAACATTTGTCAAAGACCCATCAAAATGGGCCAGGGTTGACAATGGCAACAGTGATAAACACATCATTACATTCAAGGACTGTCTCTCGCAAAAAGTCTGATTTTTGTTCTCCATAATGCATCATATCAAGTCTGCATTTTGTGGAAAGCCAGAAAGCAGAGCTTGTGTAAGGCTCACGTGGAGGCAAGACATATTCATTTGTGACCCACACAAATTGGGAGCACCACTCTAAAAGCCACCAACTAAATGCACACAATGCCTCCTCTATTGGAGCTCGTTTTAGATCCTCCTCCAGTTAGATTCATGCCACAAGCATAAATCAATAAGGCCCAGGCATTCACGCTAACCAGGGTGAGGAGGAGAAACAATGGTAATTAAGGAATTGCAAGGTACAAGGGAAAAAATAATAAACCACAAAAAAGCACTATATTCCATGCTAAATTGAAAAGAAAGGGACAGGGAAAATGACTTGAAACTGAATTCATCAGACATTATTACAAATTTCTCTCATGTGCTTGAAAAGACAAGTTTTACACCTTTCCACTGCGATGACTGACAGACCGGCAGCCCAGAAACACACAAAAGCTCAAGGCCAGCAGGCTACTTACATCTGTCATTGACCTCTCTCGTTATCAATGGTGTCTGAAGTGCATGGTAAAAACCGGACACAAGCCAGCCAACACAAAGAGTAACCATAAGGTTATAAACAGTGCACTCCGGTGCAGCATTGGTTTTGCTTGTTTCCACATGCTAACATCAATAGATACGTCTGCATGTTCAGGAGACTGCTGAGTGGAATAGACATAGGCTTTGTCTCATGGCGAGTAGTGTGCCTTCATGTAGTGTTGCCAGAGGTCTCTGTGGCAAACAGTGAAGAAGCAAAAACAACTGCCAAGTAAAACTGGCGTTCTACTGAATAAGATTAAAAATGTAGCACTAAATTGAGTGTTAAAAAAGAACCAGAAACACAAGAAATTAAATTCCAACAACAAGCAATGCACTTCTTGCTGTGGGTAGTCTGTGGTACATGTGGGCTCTAATTTGATTATACGGTGGGATTAAGATGGTAATTTGTGATTGTGACACCTACATTGCTTGTCAAAGTCACTGAACATGTTCCTAGACCTCTGCTTTTTGCCTATGTGAAAAGTCTACATTCTTGTGTTTTCCTCAACAGCAGAAATACTCTGGCTCTTTGATACTGGAATATGATAATTTTGGAAGTCTTTTTTTATTAGGGGGGGGGGGGTCTTCTTGTTTTAAGGCATGATGGTGGTGCATCGCTAACGAGTGCTAAAGCGTGAAATACCCAAGGGCATGGAAGCAGGCATCAGGGAACTGTTTGATTGCCAAACGCTGATTTAGCAAAGATGCCCACCGCTACTACCTTCCCTTAATGAGGATTTTACGAGTCGTCATGATCACAGCTCGTCAGCGTATACGTGCCGCTGTCAAATAGGATTCCTCCTCTTCTTCTTCTTCCAAGCCACTCGCTTCTATGAACGCTGCCCTTGCAAATTGACCCTGAAGATTTATAAAGCCATTTTCAAAGCTTCCTCGCCACTGCCTACAGTCAAAAGAGCTGGGGAATTAGCGCTTCAATGGATTTTCACTTTCAATTTGAATGCAGATAGGTCTGAACATGGCTCGGGCTAAAAGGGAGGGTGACTCTGATGAACTCTTGTGTCTGTAGATTCGGAGGATAAAACCCTGAGGGTTATGTGAGACCGGCAAACACTGACCCAGCAAGCCATTCAGAAATTATTCTGACGCTACCGAGCTAAGCTAAGCACTAACATATACGAAGGTCAAAGCTGACAATTGTCTCTCCACACTCCACTTTGCATCAAAAAAAGCTTTATTCTTCGGTACACACTGAAAGGGGAAAAAACACAATAGTTTGAACATATATACACACATGGACGAATCAAATATATATATATATATATATATACATATATATATATTTATATATATATATTTTTTTTTGGGCAGTACACAAGAAACAGCAATTTCCATGGTGATAGGTGTGTGTGTGTGTGTGTGGAGGGGGGGAGGGGTGATAGAAAGTAGAAGAGTCAAAGCAGGGGATAGGAGGGGTATGTGATCCTGAGGTCTTATCTTCGTCTCACAGACACGTCTGAAACGGAGGTTTGTGATAAGACACACATTACAACATTTTGTCTCTCTTTTTCTCTCTCCCCCCTGAGCCTACCAGATGACACATCTCCACCGCTCTTGTCTAGGCAGTCAGGCATGGCAGACACAGGCGGCATAAAACCTTCAGTACGGGTCAACTTCAACAGAATACAATACGCCAGATTAACATAAGCAGTGCAGGTCTCTCTGGATACTAGGGAATTCTGGGTAACTGTAACTCAGATGCCACAAAAAAAAAATAGTCTGTGACTGAGTGGCCAGCGAAGACTGTGCAAAAGCCATCCAGATACTCTGCTATTATACCCATAATTCATAGATGTGAGGTCCACCATTATCATTAACATTTCATGTCAAGCTATGGATTTCATGTTAAATCACACTGAGGAATTTAAGTGCAAGGCTACCAATTGAGTGAGAGAGAGGTCAAAGTTCAGAGTTTAAAGGATCATTGCAGCCCAGCCAGCAATGAGCAGTGTGCCCCCGATTGGTGCCACCTTGCTGAGGCCAGGGTCACCAGTAATCGCTTGATGGTACAAGGATCCGCAGAAGCACCCCATGCCAGCCAGTAGTATGGTGCCAGCCTGCAGTGAGAAAAGAAAACAATGTTTTTATTGTTGATGTTATTATCATTACCGCATTATTAATGGTAGTAATGCCATACCACTAAGATGTCCGTAAATGTACCTCTCACACTAGGATCAATACAAACAGTATGGAGGGAATTTATCTTGAATAATGGGTCATTGCGTGTCAAAATCAGACAGAATTGTTAAATTCCAATGTTTTCATATTTTCTCTGCCCTTGGATTTTTACACTCTAAAAATACTGTATCTTGGGAGCCAAGTCTGAACATCTTAAAAAGTGTTATTACTAGTCTTCTCAAACTTTGTAGGAAGGAAGACAAACATATCAAACATGTCAAACATATTTAAGGCTGAACCATCAAACGTTTTTTACTGCATGCATTGATTTTATATAAGGCCCTAGATTGAGAACAAAGTGCAAGAATGAGTGGTATTGAGGGTATTGTAAACTAATATTTCTTTGTACCCACATGGCACTAAGCAGTATTTTGTCTGCAAATACAATACTTAATTTCCCTTGTTTAATCCTTAAAATCTTTGTGCCCATTATATGTGGAACTGAAATATTGGCAACAAGTTTATAATACACTTCATTTCATTCTTCTTGCACTTCCAAAAGGGCCATAATGATTCACCTTTAATGATTCAGTCATACTGAGAACATGTTCGTTATCCATCCTACAAAGTTTGGGCTGGCTATGAGTAATACTTTTACTATATATTAATGCCCACATTATCCACTTCTCAGATAATGTGTTTTTCAGACTTATCAAACTGAAGTAATATCAGACCTGACACCATTGGCATAGCTAAGCATAATTCACTGAAAGTGGGTTAGACCAGTTAGCCTCTACCTAGCCTAGCAAAAAGTTGGTGTGCTCCTTTAAATCAGGGGTTCCCAACCTTTTCTGGCAGGTGACCCTATTTTGATGTCACAAAATGTTGCCGACCCCAACCATTCACAACATCTCTGTTGCAACACCTAGTCGATAGTGGTACAAATGTCTTAGCAAGCTAATCTGGTTGTTTTGCTACTTTGTTTGGAATGTTGATCAAACATGATTATGTCAATCAAACATCTTATGTGGGCTGTCTGATTGAAATGAAGGATCCAATTAGTTACTTAACTTGGATATTTTTCACTTTGATTTTTTATATTTTTTTTTAATGTATGTATATTTAATGTAATGTACTGGACTGGTCAATTGTAAGATACTCAATATCTCAGGTGACCCCAGACCCAACATGTGGTCCCGACCCCAATGTTGTTGGGAAACAATGCTTTAAGGGCGTACTCACACTGGGCACTGTTCTACCGTGCCGGAGTATGGCTCTCTCCCATTCTTGGTCCGCACTCACACTGCATATTATCAAACTGTACCCAGGCACTGTAGAGCTGCTGTGCTCTAGAATCTTTGTAGGCGCGCGTGATCATAAGCCCAACCGTACCGTGCCCGAGTCCACCTTCTAAAGCGGACCCGGGTACGGTACGGAGCGATCACACTGGTCAAATGTGCAAATGTGAACAGGACTTTGGGGTTCTAATGGTCTCTGGTATGGTACAGATGGCATAGTGTGAGTACGCTCTAAATGTTTCTGTGACATAGTCAGGAGTTTACCAGTGCAGGCTTCCGGCAGCGGGCTGCACCTACGAGCGCCAGGCTGTGGTAGAAATGATACTTGTTTGCTGTCTCATACAACTGTGGACAAAGCAGATGGAAAAGAAGTTGATAGGATCAAAATTATATTTGTACCCACAGACATGGTGTGGAAAATATGTGCAATTATATTTGAATACAAATGTAATTTAATTTCATGTTTCCAAGTAGGCCTACTTAAGGGAATAACACAGTGGATCTCAGTTATTGGGCGATGGCAATTATGTAGGCTACACAAGGACAGACAGCAGTGTTGTTACCTCTTTCAAGTAATCCTCTCTGTCACTCCGTCTGAAGCCTAAATAGCCAAAACAAAGGGAAGGTTAATGGTTATAGAACACAATTCAGTTCCGCCCCCTTTCTTCAATTATGTCACCGTTCCTGTCAGTGTCATTGTGCTTCTAGCAGATACCCGTTAACAGGGTCCGTCGCTATAGCCTATCATATGAATTCTGGTTAACTAACCACACAATTCGTTTCAGCCTCACTTCACTTCAAAAACGCTTTTGCTAAACTGCTGTCATTAAGTAACGTAGGTTAGCTAGATTGTAATCGTGCCCGCTGTCACTGCACGCATTACTCACGTGCAGAACGTCAAACAGCCAGCCTATACTCCTGATTCGGAGCACGCAGTCATGCAACACATAACAACACAATAAACCTTTCCTACCGTGTGCTCCATACGCCCCAGCAGCCACGGCAAGCGCCCCAGAAACGCCAGCTAATCTCGTAACAACTTGGGACGCAGTCATTGCGAGCAAGTTCAACAGCGAAGGATACAGGAAACTGTGGTTAATGTGTATCCAATCCGAGCGCAGTATATCCGCTTATGGCTCACAAGGAAGTGGTACAGGAGCCAAAATGGCCACGGCGCAAGAGCAGTTTCCAAACGGAGATTGCATGACTTTTGACTGCCATCAAGAGCAGACATTAGTGTGAGTTGCCAATATGTATTTATTTTGCTATATTCAAATGTTGCCGTAGCGTTTCCCTGCATATTTATTTATTATATGAATAGGCAATGTAATGCTATGTGACGCTTTTACTGAGAAATGTTGCAACTGAGGTAGCCTATTTCGTTCATCAACATTTCAGGCCTACTATAGGCCAAACATAAGCCTCGCATAGGCTATAGTCACTATTATTATTCTTAATAATAATAATAATAATAATAATAAAAAGCCTTTTGAAAGAAAAACATATAATAATTGAAAAAAAAAAAAAAACATTTGAAAAACATGGCACTGTTAGGGCTAGGCCTATACATTATTCATTAACCTTCCAAATTAGGCCCTACTGCAAAAAGACCACATGAATTATTAATATTACGGCATTTCCCCCGCAGAAAGTTATTAAAACTAACTCTTGGGTTTATGTGGATTACAACGCACCTCATTACCATCAAATGCCGACTGGCAGCTTTAGGGAAGCAGCTGAAGCAGCAGGCCTGATCCGCATTCACATGCGTTTCAGTAAGAAAGAGAGAGAGATTAGACTATTATTAGTAGCCTAGTAGTAGCAGGTCTGACTGGTAGGCTATGGGTCTTCTCGTCCTCAACTATTCCCTCCTAACAATCAGACATTTAGTTATTCCAGAGAGAGGCGCTATTTCGCCATCTCACCATCTCGTTATTTTTTTTCAATGGATTCGACATAGGAGAGGGGGCTCCTCAAACATGTCTATTGCAGAAAATTGAAATGAGAAATAAGCATTAATCCGAGAGGTTATTTAAAAAAAATAACAATTTTTAAAATCCTGTCCTTCGGTGAAATGAGACAGGTTTCGATCCCTTTTTGTAATTAACACATTTTTAATTACTCCCTAATTAAAAATATGCCTCCTGGCTTGCCAAACACATCTGGCCAAAAATCTCTCCCTAGTGGAAATCCAGTATTGACACATCTTTCAAGCACCGAAACAAATTTAACTTCTAATGTATATAGGCTATCATGCACTTGTGCATGCACAAACATTTTCTCACCCTCTGTATGAGAGAATATGTGTGTGCGTGTGTATTAGTAGCCTATCTTGAATCCCATCCCTTTCAAACTACCTTAAAATTGTGCGATTAGCCACCAGAATAATAAAATCAAAATACAAAATATGATTGGGCTATAGGTCCAAACCTATGAGTAAGCAGGGGTTCATAATCCATCCGTGCCTATGTCCGTCAAAAGTTTGGTATATCCTAATTGACTTAACTAATGACTTGTTTGTTATTTTAATAATATTTTTGCATGGCAGGAAATGTATTGAAATTCTGTTATTGAAATTCAGACCGCACCACAGATTTGGTCCCCCCCAATGTTGATACCATGGCTACGGCCTTGGTGTGTGCATGTATGTCTGTGTGTCTTGTGTGGTTTGAGGCATGAGGGAAAGAATATTTCAGTTTACTGCAATACTCCTTTGTCAAAACAGAAAGGATAGTCTTCTTCCTCTGTAGGCTACAAATGCGCAGACATTGTAAAATGTCAAAAAATCTGACTTGTAACGGAGTGAAGCACTCTCATTTGATCGATTCAGGTTTATCTACCTCTGAACACAGCAGCAGGATGGGGCTTCTGTTGCTATGAGGCACTTGGCAACCATTGACAAATCCACAAGAACACAAAGCCATTCCAATTACATGGAGTTCCCCACTTATTTTGGGGGAGAACTCTGCAACAGTGTACCTATACCCGCCCAGTGCGATAAAACCTGTATTGGTGGTGCTGACCATCACACGGCTGGCATTCATGGATGTTTGTGAGGGATTCTCCACAGCACGCACACACACACACACACTATCACACACACATAAACACATACACACACACACAAATACATACACACTCACACATACACACACACAGACACACACACACACATACACTATCACACACACATACACTATCACACACACACACACAAACACATACACACTCATACACACACATACACACACACACACACACATACATACACACACACACACACACACACAGACACACACAAATACACATACACATACACACACACACGCACACACACACACACAGGGCCCCGCACAGAGCCTACAGCCTGAACTCCTTAGACTCTAGACCCTGCCATCACCATCAAAAAAAATGTCCCCAGCACTCCCCAGTTGCCCCCCTTGCCCATCCCTGCCCCCCTGGCATAGGGCCATGACAATGATATGATGCCCCTTCCAAACTGGAGCTACACTGGCGATACCCTATTGAATGCATTTGGTGAGTTTGTGGATCCTGCTGCGTGCTATTTCTATTGGCATGGTTTGTTGTGTGGTAATGAATGAAGCCATGAGAAGCCATGCTATGAGTTTTGATATTCATGAGATTTGGTAGAAAAGTGTATGCGCATTAAATAAAATGTTGAAGCTAATCCAAATAGCTAATCTGTTTCACGTTCATGAAAGGCCTTGGCCTTGGTGGAGATCTGCACTCTATAAGTGCCCTTATAGTTTATAGTGCGCACCAATGTATGTGGAGGTGTGAGTGTGACATTCTTTGTAATGACGTCATTAAAATAGCGCCCCCCCCCCCCCCCCACACACACACACACACACACACTCACTAAACCACTGCTACTGCCACCACTTTGTTTGTTTCCAGTTCAGGGCTGTGCATTTGGTTTCTCTTTACAGTGTACTCACGGAATGGGGAGCTAGCGGATCATGAGGAGATATTCGCTGAATGTGACAAAAAGTGTTATGGGTTAGAACTCACTTTTAATTGCTCCCTTTACCTTTAATGTTATACATTACAGGGCTCAAAATGACCCTGAAAGAGAGTCTGATAGGAAGCATACAGTAACTAGATTGGCTTTTAGTCAACACCCTGGGGTAGACCGTAGCCTATATTTAAATCTCTTGAACTGCAACAGTGTAGCAATGCAGAGAGCACTGTGCACATGCAGCCTTTGCACTCGATGGCACCGTGTCACTCTGCAACCCCCTTTAGGAAGCGAGCTCATGCGCTTCACACACACAACAGTGTCAGAGGAATCCTCACCCTCACTGCACCGACCCTATCCTTCCCCATCCCATCACAGAGTTCCCCACACATACCAGGTTCATCTCTGGGGTCCCCGCATACACTCTTAAAGCGAATGTGTTGTCCCTATCTGCAATATTGATGCATTATATTATATTATCAATGTGGTGTCAACAGTATTAATGCATGTCATGTCATATTATAGCCCTAGAAGGGGGGTCACTTGCGCTTCAGCCTGGTTGGTGCTCACGGAACAGGACGCAGAAGTCAAAAGAGGAGACCCAAGGTCTAACTAGAATCAAGGAGTCTGACTCTGAAGAAGACGCATGGGCGTCAAAACGTTAGTTGGTTTGCACTAAGCTAATAAAAATCACTTAAAGCTAAAGCTAGCTATACAGACCTTGGGTCTCCTCTTTCATATACTGTAGCCCCTTGTGTTGTTGGTCACATTACCTGTTATGAGTCCCTTGAGATGCTGTTATGAGTCCCTTGAGATGCTGTTATGAGTCCCTTGAGATGCTGATGCGCAAAGAGCTCTGAGAGTAGCAGATACAAGACAAAAGTTGATAAGGGGGTTTGGATTGGAGTGAAATTGAATAAAATTTAATGTCACTCAAGAGTGTAGTGTCAGCAAGGATGGAGAGAGGGAGAGAGAGAGAGAGAGAGAGAGAGAGAGAGAGAGAGAGAGAGAGAGAGAGAGAGAGAGATCTGTAATTGTGTGTGTGATAGAGGGACATTTATTGTGTTCAGATCTGTGTGTGTGTTTGTTTTGAAGCCATTCCCATAATTCCACACTGGTGTTCCCTGATCAGCAGCCCCTTTGCTCCAACCTGCATGACAGCATGTTTGACACTCCCCACTCAATAATACATCATAGCCCCCCGGCGGCAGCCAAAGTAGCAACGTTAAGGCACCCACTCCTCAGTTGGACTCTGAATAATGAAAGGCTTGCGTGAGGCGAGGTAGGACACCCATCACAGCTATCATAAGAGGGGGGCACCCTTTTGAAGACACTCTTTCTGGAGTTCAAATGTACCTCTGGTGTTTTACTGGAGGTAAAAAAAAACAACTGAAATTTAGCAGAGACTTGCTGGAGTCGTTCGAAGAACCTATACGACTTTTGATGATGAGAGGGGACCAGTCGTGCTGTGGCTTTTTGCCATTCTTGAAACTCTTCTTTAGCGAAGCCTTTTCCCTTGAAGCTGAAGAATATCTATATATAACTATACTGTGTTGCTTTAAGGGACTTTTTTAAAGCTGATTCACACAAACACATTAGAGAGATCCATGCCACCCATTTCTCTTGTGAAAACTGCTGGTTTTAATTCTCTTGTCAGGGTGGTCAGGTTAGTCGGGAGTCATACACTTAACCCTCTAGGCGCCACGGTCGAGTTTACTCGACAAGATGCGGTACTGAATAAAACGGCCGATTTAGTCAAATAGGTTGTCATATTTCGTTCGACCTCCACTCCACTAGATGGCAGACATGTCATACGTCATCCCGAGTCCAAAAATGGTCATGCTTTAAACAAAACGTTCAAGCTGTTTCGCACTGAATCAGTGCGTGCAATACCAGAGCTAGTGTACGTGTGAGCTACTTTATCAGAGCGATATTGTCAACGTCAGCGAGTATTTGCATTAGATTATCGTCTAATGGCATCAAAAACGTTTACTCGAAATGAAGTGTTTGGTCTTCTATTCGCGGACCCTGATTCTGAAGGGGAATATCTGCCTTCAGAAAATGACGGTGATTCGTTTAGTGAGGCTTCAGATGTGTCCCTGCCTTGCAATGATGCAGCTGGACAAAGTGAGAGTTTAGCTTACACCAAGCACAAACATTGAATCTTTTGCCCAATGTCAGTGGTGGGAATAATGTTTCACGGGGTCGGAGTGTTCATCGGGAAGTAAGCAGGGTGTTAGTGGTGTGGCGAACGAGGCTAGAGGTAATGCCCATGTAGCGCTAGCTTCTGTCTTCTGACCATGTGCCTCTCCGCAATCGCGGCGACAGTAACGTGGTGGAGCCTTTGTCTAATGCCACTGGGTATGTTAGACGAGGTCGAAGTGCTCATAGGACAGTTATGGGGGAACGTAGAGGCAGTGTGGAGAGTTGCAATGAGAATGACAGTAGGCCTAGTCCTAGCTGCGCAAATTCTCTCCACTCGGCGCGCTCATGAGGCAGAGCTGGCCATGCTGCTCGCAGAGGTGGTGACACGGGGCAGGGGAGCCATTAGGCCATGCATAGTCCATCACAAGATGATGGGAATGCCGGCCCTGTATGGATAGGGATAGGGAGTCATTATCTCTACAGCAAAAGGCCTGCTACATAAAAAAAAAAAAAAAAAAAATTGTCAGCCATTTATTAGTAATGATTTACACTGTTGATTTGCTATATATTTCCCTGACCATTTAGGACATACACTATGTGTTCTTTTTTGTGTGTTCATGTCCTTGTGATGTGTGTGTCTTTGTCAGCTAGGAAAAAAAAAAAAAAAAAACATTAACAAAAACAACAAAAAGAAAAGAAATACTAACATTGTCTCTTGTCTTGTCTCGTCATCTCACTCCTTATCTGTGTGAGCTTTTGAACTAAACAGGTCTTGTCTACTTGTGTTTGTGTGTCATCTGAATAATATATATGTGCCCCATACATGGAATCAGAGTGCCTACTTTATGTAGAAAATGGAAAATCTCTACAGCAAAAGGCCAGCCTACCGCTACATGATATATATGTGCCCCATACATGGAATCAGAGTGCCTACTTTATGTAGAAAATGGAAAATCTCTACAGCAAAAGGCCAGCCTACCGCTACATGCATTTGGTTTGTTTCTGCCATTTATTTGTAATGATTTACACAGTTTGTTTACTACTTACTATTTACCTGAGCATTCAGTATTGTGCAATATAGCATACTAGCCTAGAAATCTAGACGCTAATCTAGGGCTAGTCTAGCAACTCTCCGTTGACTTGTGAGCTCTAGAAATCGAAACTAAATCTGGCATTGAAATCATGTATAGAGTCTTGTGGAAGAATAAGGGCTGGGATCGTATGGGAGTGATTGACGGCATCTCAGTGGAGTTAATATGCGACTGTGTGTGGGTGAAGAGGCCTGCCCCGTACCTACTTATTCGGCCCTTGGAACTCTAAAGGCCAGCTACATTTTGGATTCCAGACGAGAGCAGAGTCTGATTTCCTGAGCCTCATTCACATGGCAATGGCGGATTGTTTCGTGAGGTTCCCCTTCAACCATAAAGCTCTTTGAGTGCCTTGAAAAGCGCTATGCAATGTGTCGTTGTTGTTGTTGTCGTTGTTGTTGTTGTTGTTGTTGTTGTGGTGGTGTACAAGCCTGATTGTCCTTTTATTAGCAGTTCTGTCTCAGATGATTTTCAGTCTAATCAGACAGTGTGTGTATCATTGTGGGTTTCTTCAGTACTCTTGCATCTCACTGAAAGCTTCATGATCAGTTGCTTGATTGAGCTCCTCTATTACAGTAACTGAAGTCAAGCAGCAGAGAATATTTTTAATATGTAGATCTGCATCTAAATGTCCAATTGCCCATTCTAGCCTACCCACTGCTTTTTGCCTACATAACAGGCAAAAAGCAGTGTCTTCCTGGTTGCATTCTCTCTCAAACTCTAAAATCTAAATTCTAAAATGTACACTCTACATTCTGAACTCTTAAGTCTAAATTCTAATGTTTAAACTCAAATCGCTTGTCTATGTACCCCCACAGGAGTCTATTGAGTGAAGTGCACTGTTTACCTGACACAGTTCCTGGCCTTGTGGAAGGGGGGTGGAGAGTAAGGTTTAGAGGGCTGGAGGACTGCGATCTTATGGGAGTGAATGCATCTCAGTGGATGTTTCTGTTCGGAGTTGAGTTAATATGCGAGTGTGAGTTGGTGAAGTGACCTGGCCCGTACGTACGTATACGGCCCTTTGCGACTGTTTCTGTGCGGAGTTGAGTTAATATGCGAGTGTGAGTGGGTGAAGTGAC
>NW_027468875.1:127500-145000 GCF_046254945.1 Alosa pseudoharengus
ATACAGATAAATAAAAGACACACACATACTCTCTCTCTCTCTCTCTCTCTCTCTCTCTCTCTCTCTGTCTCTCTCTCTCTCTCTCTCTCTCTCTCTCACACACACACACAACACACACACACACACACACAACACACACACACACACACACTCCTCTCCCCAATGGTTCCAACAAACCCACTAGACCGATTCTGCACACTCTGACAGAATACAGCAGAGCACTCTGTAGGAAACATCAGAGGCCCTGATTGGGAGGCTGTCAGCCTTTCTCTCACAGTAAAACACACACACACACACACACACACACACACACACACACACTCCTTTCCCTCACAGTTAAACCCACTTTTGCCCCACTTGAGTTGACAGGTAGCTGATCCGGACTGTGTAGTACAGAGCCCCCATGGGGTTAACTTTCAAACTCTACCACAAGTGCTTCTCAGCTTATCAAACTGGTGTGTGTGTGTGTGTGTGTGTGTGTGTGTGTACTACGAAGAAAGATTAGTGGTGTCCTAAAGCTAGAGGTTTGTTTCAGGACATTTGGGGTGATTTCCTTGTTGATCTTGAAATTTGCTTTACACTTTCGTGTGCACAATTTAAAATGTTACACACTCAGCACACAGTGAACACACAGTGAGGTGAAGCACACACTAATCCCGGCGCAGTGAGCTACCTGCAACAACAGCGGCGCTCGGGGAGCAGTGAGGGGTTAGGTGCCTTGCTCAAGGGCACTTCAGCCGTGCCTACTGGTCGGGATTCAAACCGGCAACCCTCCGGTAACAAGTCCGAAGCACTAACCAGTAGGCCACGGCTGCCCCATGTTTGCCATGAACGTTCAGCTCTAACTTTAAGTGCCACGTACCAGTAATCTCCCCTGTGGTTTTACACATACACACTGAAAAACTGGCACGTTTGCTTAGCAAGCTCTCTGGTAAGAGAAAAGGGGCAACCAGCAACCATGAGAATGAGAAAAAACGCCACAGATTTGTTGCACCCCAAATCCACCCTCCAAACCAAACAGCTGCTGAAGTCTTGACTGCATAAGTCATAGGTGGCAACAACATGTGGCAACATGAGTCATATCATATACCAGTATGCGGTGGATCAAGTTCCCTTTTATTTATTTATTTTAACTAAGGTTAACATAAACTAGGGGATATACTGTACATTATTATTTATTTATAAACTAAGGTTAACATAAACTAGAGGATATACTGTACATTATTATTTATTTATAAACTAAGGTTAACATAAACTAGGGATATACATTAATGTTTATTTATAAACTAAGGTTAACATAAACTAGGAGATATACTTTATTTATTTAATTATTTATTTAAACTAGTTAACATAAACAAGGGGATATACATTATTGTATTACATGTGGTACCATATTAGTGTAGTGAGAGATAACACTAATACTAATGTCTAAGGCATCATTCGTCAGATTAACCAAAAAGGACAGCTAAGTATGATAAGATAGATATACAAAATACTCTTTTCAACAGTGCGATAAATATTCATCATAATTGTATTGCTATCTTTTATGTTAATGTTGATTGATTAATCCTGGTTTTTTGCGCCCTTCTGTTTACGAATCAAGAGGGGCCAAGGGATGAAAGGGGAACAGGGGCAGAGAATTAAATATATAAATCAGAAATAATGGCTTCAGTTGGCATGCTGTGTCAGAGGCGGAGAAGCCGCCTAATAACCTGTGAAATTGCCCTATTTACAATTTAAAGCCAAGGCGCATGTACACTAGCACTTGTGCACGCTCACACATACACGCGCTCTCTCTCCCCCCCCCCCCCCCTCTCTCTCTTTCTGTCTCTCTCTCTGTCTCTTCCTTTCCCTTCTTCTCTCTCTCTTCCCCTCTCTCTCTCTCTTCCTCTCTCTCTCTCTCCCTCTTCCTCTCTCCCTTCCTCTTCATTTCTCTCTTGCTCTCTCTCTCTTCCTCTCTCTTCCTCCCTCTCTCTCTGTTGTGTCTGTTTTTTTGGGAGGGTGGGGGTGAGGGGTGGAGGGAGGTTTTATTATGGGTTGATTTCAATGTTACCTGGTTTCCTTTTTGACTGTCAATAAAGTCTCTCTTCCTCTCTCTCATGTGAGTGTCTCTCATCATACAGTATACTGTCTGTCTTGTTTATCTCTGTCTCTCTCACACGCTCACACTCTCCATCTCTGGCTGGCTCTCTTCCAAACTGTTCTTCAATCTCTCTCTCTCTCTCTCTCTCCCTCTCCCTCCCTCTTTAAAGAATGCCAGAACACACACACACACGCACACACACACACACACGCACACACACGCACACACACAAACAAACGACACACTTAAAAAAGATGAAATGAGAAAACGCAGGGATCTAAATGCACACTTATTTGGGGCTTTGGGAAGTGATGAAAATTGGGTGTAATGTGATTCTTGTGCAGTCCGCTCTATCTCACCGCTAATTTAATGGAACTGGGGATTAAGAGAGTGAGAGATGGAGAGATAGGCTAGAGGGAGAAGAGAGGGAGAAGGAGAGGAAAAATGTGCCAATCCAAGTGATTAGGGCTTGTCAATCCGTGAGTCGATCCGTAAAACCCTGATCTACAGTTTGGCTTTTAAGCTCGCAACTGTTACCCCCCTCTGTGTGTGCATATATCTCTCTCTCTCTTTCTCTCTCTCTTTCTCTCTCTCTTTCCACTCCTCCTTCTCAGCAGTGCTATTGAGAGAGCACCCCCCTCATGGAAATATCAAACAAGCCCATTCTCCACAGCCCTGATTTCCTCCCCGACCTTCGTGACATGAATAAAACATCAGCGTCAAGCTAGCATCACAGTGGTGCCACACACACACACACACGTACACACACGCTAGGGCACATCCTCACACACAGTCACATACACACATTCATTTGCTGGGGCTCGTCTACAAGCATCTTCACACACACACACACACACAATGCAACACATCTACATGCATTTTCACACCAACACAAAGACATATGCGTGGATAATACACTTCAATCCTCTCCATCTTCGCACACTTTATACAGACTTAAAAAAAAAAACACACACACACACACACACAAACACACGCACACATACTGATACTGAAGGAATGCAGTGGGACCCGTGGACTTGGAGTACATAAAATGTGTTGACATTCTCATCTGCGGTCGCTCACTCAATCGATCCAATCAACCAACCAAGGCAGCTGCTGTTCTATATTGTTCTATTTATTTCAACTAGGGATATTGGGGGGAAGGCTGAGGATGTGTGTGTGTCTGTGTGTGTGGTGTGTGTGTGTGTGTGTAATGGTTGAGGAACTGCTTGTGTGTTGTGAGTCTGTCCGTCTGTGCATGCAGTGTAGTGTGTGACTGTCAAAGAGCTGTGTGTGTGTGTGCGTGTGTGTGGGCATGAACGTGTGTGTGTGTGTGGGAATGTACGTGTGTGTGTGTGTGTGTGTGTATGTGTGTGTGTGTGTGTGTGTGTGTGTGTGTGTGTGTGTGTGTGTGTGAGTGTGATTAGTCCCTGGCGGGTAGTGAGGGTCGCTGAGCTTCTCGCATGGCACCACTCGATTGGTCACGATTAGCATCCGATGCCACAAGAGAGTGGGCGGGTGGGCACTGGGTAGTGCCATGCTGTGCCCCGCTGTGCCATCTCCCATTAGCAACGGTAACTAATCTGTCTTCAGATGGGGAGGGCTGAAAAGGGTCAGGGGCAACGAGGGTTGGGGGGTGGGGGGCACTTTGCCATCTCTCATTTTCACACAGAGCCTTGGGGCATGGGACAGGTGGCTTGGGCGCACGCTAGTGGCCATGCAACTCGAGCGCTGGCATGGCGACAGGCTGGCAAACAGAACTGTGCAGCATGCCTTTAAGGACAAAGACAATGGAACACTCTCAAGCATGTTGCTATGGCAATGTATGACTATGGAACTCTGGGCTAAGTATTGCGTAGCGTCTGTGGGAGGGGAAAAGAGAGTTGGATAGGTCTCAGTTACATATTTTGTTCCACTCTCTCTATATATATTCCCTTTGTGGATATTTCCTTTGTGATTGAGTCATACAATTATTGTTATCAACAGAGATATTGTTAGACACAGCCAGAGTGACCATTAGCTGCTAATTATCGTTTCATCTTTTTGTTATTGTACTTGTTGTTGGTAGAGTTCCTCCATACAAGCTTGTATCATTGCAAAAGTCTACTATTGTTTATGACTCAAATTACCTTTTATGTAATATATTTCTTTATACTAGATATGTATTTGATAAATAAAATTGATATACTGTAGCTACCCTTGTCAACTCTTCCAGTTTTTCTCTACATTCTGACAAATCCAGTACATCAGACACACACATACACACACACAAACACACACACACACACACACACATACTCTCCACCCTTGCGTGCAATACGAATACAATTTCTCTCTCCTCATTTCTTTCACCTCTCATCACTTCATGAAAGGTTATGTCTGACTTTGTAGTGTCACCATGAGCAGCGCGCACACACACACACACACACACACACATACAGTACACAGACACACTCACTTTCTCTCACTCCCGGCTGGTGTCACATCACTGTCACAGCGACGGGCCTCATTTTCAAGGGGAAACGAGGGGATACGGTATCCCAGGTGCGTGTGACGGGGTGTCCACTGGGGAGCTATGGGAGAGGATGTGCAGGGTGTGGGGAGCTATGGGAGAGGATGTGCACACTGGGGAGCTATAGGAGTGGATGTGCACACTGGGGAGCTATGGGAGAGGATGTGCACACTGGAGAGCTATAGGAGTGGATCACACTGGGGAGCTATGGGAGAGGATGTGCACACTGGGGAGCTATGGGAGAGGATGTGCACACTGGGGAGCTATGGGAGTGGATGTGCACACTGGGGAGCTATGGGAGAGGATGTGCACACTGGGGAGCTATGGGAGAGGATGTGCACACTGGGGAGCTATGGGAGTATATGTGCACACTGGGGAGCTATGGGAGAGGATGTGCACACTGGGGAGCTATGGGAGAGGATGTGCAGGGTGTGGGGAGCTATGGGAGAGGATGTGCACACTGGGGAGCTATGGGAGTGGATGTGCAGGGTGTGGGGAGCTATGGGAGAGGATGTGCAGGGCTGTAAAATATGACTCCCTGCCACCCAGCAGAAACCTGTCCCTATGGAGAAGTGACCTGGAGACGCAGTGCTCTCCATCCACCCACTTGTGCGTGTGTGTGTGTGCGTGTATACATGTGTACATATTTGTGTGTGTGTGGGGGGGGGCATACATATATATATATGGTGTACTGTATTCCTGCGTTGTGGTCTGTGGTGTATGATGAAAAACGACAATAACTGGATGGCTGCCCCAGTTGTACATTACGACCGAAATAGGCATTTCAAAAGACCTCATATATATATATATATATACACACACATAGGCTCACCCAAAAGCACTCTGCATCTCTCATTCTCACAGCTATAGTACCTCCAAGGCATGTACCTGAATCATGGCTCCTAACTACTGTATGCATGCATGGCTCACCAACTCATGTCAGTGAGTGTTATGGCCACTGCGGGCCTGAGTCTCTGCTGGCCCCATGGGTATAAAGCACAGAGAAATGATCCAGCATGGCTGCTCAATCCCTGATAGCGGGTCACCTAAAGTACGTTTCTCGGAGACATACTGTATACAGATTATTTGTCATTCTATGTGAATATGAATTGACCTAATGAATAAATTATATGATGTCTTTACAATTGTCAAATTTATTGACAATTGTAATGATGTTCATGAGAGAGATGAAAATTTGTAGCGTGTGTGTGTCTGTGTGCATAGAAAGAATTGTGACTGAATGAGAGTGAGGTTGTTATGAATGTGTGTGAGGGAGAGAGAGTAACGTGTGTGTGTGTGTGTGTGTGTGTGTGTGTGTGTGTGTGTGTGTGTGTGATGAATTGTGACTGAATGAGAGTGAGCATGCCTGACACACATTCTCCCGAGTCTTTTGCCTTAAGTGTTTTAGACTAAGTTGGTTAGTCTGTCAGGACACTTTAAACAAGTTTTGGTAGGCAGACTGAAATAAGACTTCTGCAGTGTGTGTGTGTGTGTGTGTGTGTGTGTGTGTGTGTGTGTGTGTGTGTGTGTGTGTGTGTGTGTGTGTGTGTAGAGAACTGTGTGACTGAATGAGAACAAGGTTATTATGCATCTGTGTGAGGAAGAGAAAGAGAGACAGAGTGAATGAGTGAGGATAGGTGAACAGTGAGAGCGAGTGGGGAGAAAGAGGGATAGAGAGAGGAAGATGGAGGGGTAAGGATGGAGAGAGATGGAGGGATAGAGAGGGAGATGGAGGGGTAAGGATGGAGAGAGATGGAGGGATAGAGAGAGGAAGATGGAGGGGTAAGGATGGAGAGAGATGGAGGGGTAAGGATGGAGAGAGATGGAGGGATAGAAAGAGATGGAGGGATAGAGAGGGAGATAAATATGAGGTACACGGGTGTTCAGGTCCCCAGGGATCCACGTGTTTCAGCTGACAGCAGCAGACATGGAGCTCTCAGCTCTTTCTTTCTTTCTTTCTTTCTTTCTTTCTTTCTTTCTTATGTCTCTCTCCCTCTCTCTCTGTGTGTGTGTGTGTGTGTGTGAGAATGTGTGAATGCTTGAGAGAAGGTGGAAAGGCGTGTGTGTGTGTGTATGTGCGTTGGCGTGTGTGTGTGTGTATGTGTGTGTGTGTGCGCATGTTCGTGTACATGTGCGTGCATGCTCGCATATTTTGGGGACATTTTCTGTGTGTGTGTGTGTGTGTGCACCAGCTTGTATGGATGGAGCCCACAGAGAGCCTACTGTTGTAAAGTGGATGTGTGTGGGAGTTGGACAGTGATACACAGCTGACAGACCTCTCTGTAGGGGGGCAGTTATCTCTTATGATCACCCCCCCCCCCCCCATGGACACACACACACACACACACACACACACACACATCTCCTCTGTTTCCTGAGTGCGATTTAGCTTAGATGGCCTTCAAACACAGAATTAAAAGCAATAAATACAATATGCCGTGAGTTTGGATCAGCTTTACAGTGTAGGTAGAGAGAGAGAGAGAGAGAGAGAGAGAGAGAGAATATTCTCAGGAATTAGGAATATTCATGCACCCACAAATGCATGCAGGGCAGAATTAAGCAGATTCCCATAAGCTTTAAAGGACCAGTATGTAGGAAATAATGGAAAATAAATTGTAACCATTCCAAAAATGTTCACCATATGTTGTCAGAGAGTAAGGAAACACGATGAATTGAAGTAATGGCTTATTTGACAACATTACTATAACCCGTAAAACCCATGAAAAAAATGAGTTACTGGGCTGATCTCTTGGAATTTTCGTTTATGTTTTGAACGATTAATTCTAGAATAGCGTATTAATAATGGGCTGGCGTGTCCTCCTATTTGTGTTGCCAAATTAGCAAAGGCCCACTGTCAACTTGCTGTCAGTTGTAGTCATGAACCCCTATCCTACGAGAGGCAGGCACATTTCCAAAATTAAAACAAGAAATAAATTAAGTGGACATCAGAGGAGCTTCCTGAGATGGCGACGTCTTCGTCAAACGAAGAATATCAAGTCTGACGCAGAGCTGGCCATATTTCTCCATGACAGGTAGCCTAGGCTAAACTTCCTCTGCATCGCTAACTTCAGCTAAATATGTTACGTTGGTTAGAGAAGTATTTTTTGTTTTCACTGTTTCTGTAATGTGTAGCTGGGTCATGGTTGGAGAAACGTTAAAGCAGCTGCAGGTCAACTAACGTTAGATAAGTCTGCATTACATCTGGCAACCCAGAAGAGGCTTGTGTCTGGTAGTCTTAAGAACGTTCACCATTGTTTTGATTTTGGCCTACAGAATGTTCGGTAACAAACCTACAAATCGCTCCTTTAAATGTACAAAAAAGGTAATTAACATTCTGGATACATCTGAAATCAAGCGCAGAAAACACCATAAAGTTTCAAGCAATCAAAACCCAAGAGGTCAGCCCTGAAACCAGTCCCCTCTGTCAGTTGGTTCTGAAGTTAATTAATACACTAACCCATCGATCTCGATCTCAGACCAGCAGTGCTTTTCTAAATCAGATCAAAGTAAAACAAATTATAAATAAAAAAAAAAAATATCTGGAACATTAGGATGATCAAACAAAATCACAATCCAAATTAGAATGTTACTTGTCACTAAAACGAGATTATGAATTGGCAGAGTACCTCTCCACCGTCAGAGATACAAAGCAGAGACAGATTCTTACCAAGTACAGGCTAAGTGACCACAGCCTTGCCATAGAGAAAGGCCGATACAAAAAAGCATGGCTTCCCAAAGAGCAGCGGCTCTGTGGTCACTGTACGACCGGTGAGGTTGAGACAGAGATGCACTTTCTCCTACACTGTCCAAAGTTTGAACAGATTAGAATAGGATATTTTTTTACAATTCTCAAATAAAATTCCAAATTTTAGCTCCCTTAAAGACTGTGTGTGTGTGAGAGAGAGTGAGCAAGTGAGGGTATACACGCAATTTTTCATGTTACATGTTACTGTTTCCCTTAATGCTGTCAATGTTCTAATTGTTATGCTGTCAATATTATAATTGTTATGTTATGAGAGAGAGAGAGAGAGAAAGAAAGAAAGAAAGATGCACTGTATATGACTGGTTATTTTGTGTCTTTTTTATAAGAGGCTATGTGTTTATGACTTCATGAGGAAAATGTGTAAGCCCATTAGTGAACCACGAGACAAGTGATAAAAATAAAAGAAGAGAGCAATCAGAAGGCAAAGCAGACAGAAAAAAAGAACATTCCGGAACCAGGGGCGCAGCTACCCATTTTTTGAGGGGTATGCAACAACAATATTGGCACCCCCCCCCCAAAAAAAAAAAAAAAACACAAACAACTAAAGCAAAACAAAAGGCCAATAATTTACACTATTACTGTGTATTGAATATGTTTTTAAATACATGCTGCCAATTTGATGTTTAACTTGATGTTATACTTGATAGTAGCCTATTGATAAATGGTGCATTGTCATTTTAAGAGAGTCTAAACGGTTCTCATAACGTCTTTTTGCCAGCTATTATTCACAATGGATAAGGCTGATAAGCCTACTCTAGCCTTGTTTGTTTGCACCACATTGACAACACAATATTAAGTTATTACAAGGAGCCTTCATTGTTAGGATATGGAAACATGTAATGAGTTGCTGCTAGCGTGACATTTCTGTTTGCAGTTGGCCATTAAAAGTGCAGTATGAGCATGGTAGCCACCTAGCTATCTGAATGGAATAGGCTATGTTTCAATCGGCATTATGCTTAACAAACGCTAGTTAGTCTGTTAACATTCATATTTGCAAGCCTCCAAGCACAGACGTTATCACTTTAAATCCTACCTGTTGCCTTTCACCATCCACTTATTTAACTGCTGTTGCATCCCTTGACATGCCATCTTCTTTTCCCTCTTTCTTTTTCTATTTTTAGCCGCCAATAGCTTTTTTTGCTGTATCCATCTTTTTCCATAGACGCCAACTCACTACTCGTAGGCCTATCTGCTAGCTCAGCGCTGACGGCGCCCCCACTCCCTCTTCTATGTCAAAATTCTATGATGGAATCTTTTGTTAGTCCTCTAAAATGTTATAGAACATTGAGAAAATGTTGAAATGATTTAGAAACGGACAGCAGTAGCTACATATAGAAAGTACCAAATATATTATTATTATTTTTTTACCATCGCTTTGGCGCCCCCATGGTGCTGCGCCCCTATGCGCCGCATATAGCGCATACCCACTTTTTGCGCCACTGTCCGGAACTATGAATCATTTCTTCTCTGCCTCTCAAAAGGGAGAAGAGCAGTTACTGGGATAGTGAAATACCGAGAGACAGACGTTGTTTGGGGATCCAGTGGCCTGGCAGCTGTGTGTTTGTGCGTGTGTGTGTGTGTGTGTGTGTGTGTGTGGACCCAGGTAAGACGGCTCTGACGGATGGCTCTGTCATCGCCAACCCCGCAGGGACGAGACCACTCGCAGACGGCATTCCCACCAGATGTGTGTGTGTGTGTGTGGATTGTTCCGGCAGATTATGATGTGCGCTCAGGGCCACGCCACAGGGGTCACTGAGATGCCATGCATGGTGACATCCTGCTTTATTCAGCACAGCCCGATGAGTTTTAGCAGCCTATCTGTTCAAAACCAATGTCTTGTG
The DNA here is from genome assembly GCF_046254945.1 of Alosa pseudoharengus. Classification (NCBI taxonomy): domain Eukaryota; kingdom Metazoa; phylum Chordata; class Actinopteri; order Clupeiformes; family Clupeidae; genus Alosa; species Alosa pseudoharengus. The sequence goes on from NW_027468875.1 coordinate 137,700, forward strand.
TTATAGTGCAGTTTTAAGGCCTGAATGCTCTGATGTGTGCTGCTTGCAGAGACCCATGGCTGCCTGCAGGCTCTCTCTAAAATCACGACATTATTCACCCGTCTGTGCCGCCTTCCGAGCGCACCAAGGGGGCGCCGCATGTCGGAAACCACGCAGCGATAATGCCGGTCTAATGCCGGTCGGCTCCGTTCAGCCTCCGTTGGCGGGAGGAGCGGGAGTGACGGAGGGCAAAATAGGGTTGTATCGCTTTAATGTGCTCTGACGTCAGACTGATGCAGATCTCCCATCTGAAGAGGACTTCATGCAAGAGAGAGGGAGAGACGGAGGGAGACGGCAGAAAATTCAGAAATCTAAAATTCTGCTCATGACATTTGTCGGAGGGGAAAATACACTAACCAGTGTTGCTTTCCGAGTAATAAATAGCCCAAACGTGCAGAGATGCACAGATTTTTTCTGAAAATGTGAGGGCTGATGCATGGGAGATGCGCGCGTTGTCACAGCGACAAACTAGATAGGACGGACAGTGTGGTTCGCGGAGGGACAGTGCACGCGCGTGTGAGAGAGAGCGAGAGAGAGAGAGAGGAGGAGAGAGTGTCGGTCAGTCAAAAGAAGCACAGCATCTTTTGCTAACGAGAGCTTGCCGAGCCACGAAACCAGTGTGGCAAGCGCTGTAACGGCGCTGCGAAATAAACCAGCATTATATCTGAAAACGTTTGCCCTCTTTAACCAAACGGTCGGTACCGGTAATTGAGCGGTTGCGTTATGGATGAAGGCTATTTCAGACTCGACTACGAAGTCGTCTCAAATCACTGCTCCTCATATCTGCGATGAACAGGGAACGGATTTCATTCAGTCTATATTTTTGAAGGAGAGATGAGCAAAGACATTCTGGGACCACACAATTGAAAAATATATTTTCCTTTTCTTGATGTGACGAGGAGACTACGTGCCGTTTTGGAATATGCATTTTGCTGAAAACATGCTCCCAGACCCAGTTTGCACGCATCGATTTCACCTGTAAAATGGTGTACATAGCTTGCTAGATTTAATTTCACCGTCTTTGTGTCAATATAAATCGCAGGCATTTTCCCCGTCTAAAAGGGTGTTGTCGGGGAAGTACTGTAGGGGAAAAGGGTTAAATTGTCATTTCCTCTGGTGAAAACACGGAGAGTGCTTTGATGCCATTGACATAGTTCAATCGCTCATGAAAAATCCTAAGTGTTAAAAAGGAATGCTTTAACAACGAGCAAGATATCAGTAGAAGGACAAGGACGTGAGCTTCACACAATCCCGCGGATTTTTTGCTCTGCTTGCCGCCTGGATATCCAAAGGTAAGCAAGCACATCTCCTCACGCACCACGGCAACGCATGCCAAAATGCCCATACGTGTAATGCTCGTTTCTGAAGCGTGTGTGCGCGCGCCTGTGTGTGTGTGTGTGTGTGTGTTCGTATGTATGTATGTATGTGTGTGTTTGGATTGCAGCTTACCTCAGGTTGAAAGAGGTTTTCAAAAACATGTTAGCAAAATAGAAGCCTATTAGACTATGATACCTGTCTGTATAGCACAAGTAAAAGCCGACTGCACAATCCTTCCCCAGCTGTCGTTGTCATTGGGAACGGACTCTGGGTTGTAGTCAAAGCAACCTGTTCAGAATCCTTCGTGCCAACTGTCGAAAATGGAGCGGACCTGGGCTTGTATCAAATTAGGACAGGGGAGACGCGCCTGTATGGCATATTTTTATATTTAGTCGATAACGGTTTGGGAACATATCCGGTGAATGCTGACCCACTTAAACGAGACGGATAGCCTACCGATTTATAGGCAATCCCCGTTACCATCTCTGATCTGGTCACGTTTTAGGACTTGTGTTTAAGATAAATGTTTTGAGTGTCTTGTAATTTGCATACATCTGAAGTTCCAGTGCTTAAGAAATTCTCTCTCTCTCTCTCTCTCTCTCTCTCTCTCTCTCTCTCTCGCTGCCTCTATATTTCAGCATTCTGTGGTGAGACAGCCCTCAGAAAACGTTGTGACTGAACATACACATAAAGATCTCATACACACGCTCCATCTCTCTCTCTCTCTCTCTCTCTCTCTCACTCACACTCACTTACACACACACACACACACACACACACATGCACACACACCCGCACACTCAAAGAACAGAGCACATTTATATGCTGTCCTAGTGTGGGCCATTCTAAGCTTCAGTGGATGATAGAATTCAGGGGGGACAAGAGCTCCTCTGTTCTGGTAAAAAGGAGATGGGAGGGCACTACATTGGGCTGTTCCTATGTTGGCCTAAATAGAAAAGATATGGATAGCTCAGTGTGTGCCATTGGGGAGCCATGTAATAGATGGTGATGCTAAGACTGTCCTTGTAGCGAATAGATTTTTGTCTCTGAAGTTAAATGTGTTTTTTCCATTCCCCTGAACATCAAGCATTGTTTATATGTGCAATCAGGTGTGCAGTCGTTTGTGTGTGTGTGTGTGTGTGTGTGTGTGTGTGCGTGTGTGTGCCAACCTTACACAGCGTGTGTTTTTGTGTGTGTGTGTGTGCACGCACCGACCTCACAGCGCGCGTATGTGTGGACCCAGGTGTGTGTTTGTATGTGTTAGTGTACTGTGTGTGTGTCTTACGCACTAGAGCCAGTGGTTTCTATGTTTGTGTCTTCAATATCAATGCCTCGCCGTGTGTCCTGTGTATTCATATGGAAAAGGTTGGATCGATGGAGCTAATTGATTTACAATGGGCCTCGTGCACTTCGGAGGTCCACTACAGGCCCTTGTCTGTGGCCTTGAGCTTGGGCTAGCACACCACAGCGAGCGAGCAAGGTGGCCGACTGGCCGTAATTAAGCATCGACTAAAACGTGTGGGGACAAAACCACAGACTATGGACTGGGGCGCCTGCTGAACAGCTACTTCCTACAAAAACAACAAAAACAAAATGCATTTGCATTTGTATAGCCCTTTATCACCCAATATGCTTTCCGTCTTAATCGGAAGGGGGTTGTAAGCCAATAACCTTTGCAGAAGGTCCAGGGTTGGAGACTCCATGAGAGAATGCTGAAAGGTGAACCCTCTGATGAAGGGTTCTGTGTTGATATGGTGTGAGGGTGGGTTCCTTGGTTGGAAGATGAACCATCTGATGAAGGGTTCTGTGTTGACATCGTGTGACATCGGTTCTGTGGTTGGAAGGTGATTGGGGTCCCTGATTTGGACCGAAAAGGTGATTTTTTTGAAGTTTCACAATGTAGGAATTCCTCTTTTCTGCCATTTTTGACATACTTTGTACCCATGTTGTAGCCTGGAAAAATCCAGACTCATTCACAAAGTTAATAATAGAGTCTGATGACTCACAATTGGGACTTGTTTCCAACACTTGCATTGCGACAGCCCCTAACTTTGAAATCATTGGTCCAGCCTTACCAATCACATTGATCAGAGATTCCTAACGTTACTTCCTACAGTACTTCGCCTTAACTTTACAAACTGACAATCAACAGCATTCAACAGTCAGAAAACAATATACAGTTTGTGGGTCTACCTTTGCTGTAAATAAATTTCTGCATTTTTTGATGTTTGCAAGTGTTGCTGTTACTGTTTAAGTAAGTTTATCACAATAAGTTTCGGTTTCGTCTTCCACTCTCGTCACTGACATTTTTCTTGTTTGAGGGAAACGGTTATGAACTATGGTGTTCCAGACTAGATCTCCCTGAAAGAAGATCAATCTTTGGGCGGAGCCATGTTGCACTTAGGGCTTTGATTTGATTTGATCTGAAACCAATGAAAAGGGTCCTGCTCCTACACGCAACAACAATGTGACCTGATGCAATACCAGGCGTTTCGGGTGTGCATCGCCAATGGGAGAGACTCCATTCTCTGTATTGTAAGTCAGTATAGTATCAAATTGAGTGTGAAGCCATTATTTTAAGGTGAAAGAAGTACAATGTGTGGCTTTTAGAGAAGCCATCATCATTGCAGTCGTCTACATTAAAAGAGATTCCTTTTGAATCTTTCTCATAATGAGGGCTTGATCCATCCCATCACCCTCTAAATATGCATAATTCAATAGGCCTCAAGCTGAGGTATTATTGAGAGGTTGGAGAACCCAGACGTCAATGAGGGATTATCACCCCAGATCAACTGTGGGCTCTTGAAACTCATGCATATGTGTATGTGGTATGTACACTACCACTCAAAAGTTTGTACACACCAACTCTCAAATGTATGTTATTCTTTATCTTTATCTTTATTTATGTAGTAGGTGGTTATTATTATGAAGTAACTCACATGGATTAACGTTTAAGCAAACAAAAAGTGTAATTAAAGCTACATTTTCAATATTTTAAATTATTCAAGATACAGACCTTTTGCTCAGTCTCTCAACCAACTTTATATAGTCAGCTGGAATGGATTTCCAACAGCCTTGATGGGTTTCCCACACACACACACACACACACACACACACACACACACAAACACAACAGCCTTGATGGGTTTCCCAGACATTGTGAGCATTTGTTAGCTGCTTGTCTTTCACTGATTTTAATTGAAAAGAATGAATTTGGCTTTAATAATATCAATTATCAGTAAACAGTGAAGAATATGAAATGTGGCACATTGAAGTAATATACTTCTAGAGACTTTTGTCTTCTGTCATACTTTGGATGTTCTAGGTATTGTTGTACAATGTAGTAAACTGGTAGTGTATGTATGATTGGTAGTGTATGTATGTAGCCTATGCATGTATGTATGTAAAATACACACACACATATATATATATATATATATATATATATATATATATAACATAAATAAAGTATACATTTGTTATACATTCATTAGATTCACATTCAAGCAGAGAAATGTCAAAGATTGTTGCCAAAGATACTTGTGTTTAAATGACCATGAGTCCAATCATGAGTTTAATAACAATTTCAAAGAGCTGTCCCCACGTGCCCCAAGTCGTGTTTGGCCCAGTAAGATTAGACGTACAGTAAGCAGTACTGTTCTCTCCCCAGAGACCCCTGACCACCAGATAGATAGCCTGGGCAAGATGGCCTTCCAGATGGGCCCGGCTGTGCATGGGGAGGACGATTGATAGATGGCTTGCTCGTTGGCGCGCGTGGGTTGCTAAGCTTTAAACAGATGGGAGACCTCGTGCCAGAGAGAGAGAGAGAGAGAGAGAGAGAATAAAGTTGGACGCAGGGAAACTCTGTGGACACAGCCATCTCTTGTCTAGGCAGCCTGTTTGTGTGTGTATGTGTGGGTTTGTAACTGTATTTAAGAGTGGAAGAGACAGGGCTGTATGTCTCATTTCATGTCCCTGTACATCTAATAGGCCAAGCTTTCATTTATTCACTCATTCATGGTGTCTCAGAGAATCCATAAAGCTTTTGTATTGGTTGGCACGAGTGATGCATCGCCATGGGATTAGCTAGCATATGGGCTCCCCAGTGTTCTTTAAGTATTGCTGAAGGTGGATTAGCATTATGATATTACAAGGTGGCCTGTACTGTTGTGTGTGCACAGTATGTGTGTTTGTTTGTGTGTGAGGGTATACGTATGTGTGTGTGAGAGGATGTTTGTGTGTGTGTGTGTTCTTGTGTGTGAGGGTGTATGCATGTATGTGTGTGAGGGTGTATGCATGTATGTGTGTGTGTGTGTGTGAGAGGATGTTGGTTTGTGTCTGTGAGGGTTTGCGTATGTGTGTGTGTGTGTGTGTGTGTGTGTGTGTGTGTGTGTAGGGTGGTGTAAGTCTCTCTCACCATCTAGATCCAGATGCTGTGATGTGGCCAGTGGCCAGTGGCCATGGCTCTTAGCCTGCTGGTTAATGTGCCTGTCTCACCTGCTCAGTGTCTGCATTACGCCTCAGGCCTGCGCAGGTGCACCTTCACATACGCATGAGTGTAAATACCTGACAGACTACATGCAGACATTTTGATTTCTTGTTTTTAATATTTCTCAATCTTTTTGGGAGTCTATTTGTCATACAGAGAGAGAGATATGTTTTTGTGTTGTCCTGCTTTGGCAATGCAAAGAAATATTTGTCATGCCAATAAAGCTACCTTGAATTGAATTGAGAGAAAGAGAGAGATGTTTATTCAGGTTTTTTTTACTCATAATGAAATGTTTGCATGAATAGCCACATTCCCCATATTCTTTGGAGGTTTTGCAGAGGGGACTTCTCCTTCTCCTTTAAGTGCTGATTGTCATGTATTTTGGTGCTGTCAGATCTGTCTTCAAGCCTAGATTATTTGTTTGCGTGTGAGAGAGACAGAGAGAGAGAATGTGTGTATTTATGTATGGAGGAAATAGACAGGTGTGTGTTGGTGTGTACGAGAGAGAGAACCGGAGAAATACATAGAAAAGTGTGTGTGTGTGTGTGTGTGTGTGTGTGTGTGTGTGTGTGTGTGTGTGTGCGTGTGCATGCGTGCTAGAGGAAGAGAGAGGGGGAGATAGATGTGTGTGCCCAGTATCTCAACACACTGCATTGGCGATGTGACTTTAATGAGATTTAGATTCTCAGTAGGGATGATGGGTTTGCGTTTCTCTGTGATTGTGTGTGTGTGCATTGAGTGTAAGTGTGTGTGTGTGTGCATTGAGTGTAAGTGTGTGTGTGTTTCCTTTCATCCGCCAGCACTGAAAATCACCACACATCCATCTACACCCACCCATCCACCCACTCACACACACACAGTCGGCAACATCACTCTTATCTCTCAAACTCTCTGTGGGGTTAGATCAAGGTCGTCCCACTCCAATGTGTCAATGCAACACACACACACACACACACACGCACACACACGCACACACACGCACACACACGCACACACACACACACACACACACACACAGAGTTGCCAATCTAGGTAAAACCTAAGCACACACACCCATTGTTCCATCAGCAAGACACACTTGGACCACCAAGGAAGTTCTGTGAACGCAGCTGGATCAAAGACAAGAGGAAGAGTAGAGGAGAGGATAGAAACATTTAAGACCCCCTGTCAGGCCCCCCCATCCCCCTGACAAACACAAGACGACCTCACAACCGTGCACATGCAACAAACACAAACGGATACAGCACAGGCGGCCCGTCTTGATGCCCGTCCGATTAAATGTCCGCTTATCACGTCATAAAACACATAGCCCGTGGAATATTATCAAGCAAGAGTGGAACGAAGGTGCAAGTGGATTCCGTAGGCCCCCGAGCTCGATGTGATCAGTGTCAATGGAGCGTTGGGGCTTTTTAAAGCACTTCATTTAAGAGGATATGGGTTCACGCCTATTGATCTG
>NW_027468875.1:150000-162584 GCF_046254945.1 Alosa pseudoharengus
CGATTACATTTTTCCCAGCAACACAAACGCACCTCTGGGAATAGGGAAGCTGAGGCTGCCAATGGCGGGCACCTCCACAAAGAAGCAACAAAAACCTGTGTGTGTGTGTGAGTGAGTCTGTCTGTGTGTGTATGTGTGTGTGTCTGTGTGTCACTCGTCCCCTGTGACATACCTCTGATTGAGAAGGTATCATGTTGTGCTAAGCCTGCTGAAACCTGCTGCTCCCTTCTACTGGGGGCAGTATAATGTGCGTAGTGCACTCCCTGTGATTGACATTTTATGAGGCGGCTTGTGACCTTTTATCGGTTTGACATATCAGACATGACTGACCATCAAATAATCCCTCCTGGTGCAGGTCACCAGAGGGCTGTTATGGATGGAATGTAATGAGGCTGCTCCGCCTTCACCACTTCACACTACATTTCCCATCAGGCCTGAGTCCTCTGGCCCCGCCCTCTGCTCCAGCTGTCCCTCACCCCGTCTCCTCCTTCTCCTCCTTCTCTATCCCTCGTTCCTCTCCACTTAATTAACTCATTGATCAGTCCACACATAAATTAGACCACTGGAGAGGGCATTCAAGAGTCTCCTGTCCACCTACCCTTCTCCCTTACCCCCACCCCCCACCATCCCCTCATTCTCTCTCTCCTCTCGCTCTCTTCATCACACTGTCTTTCCATCCTTCTCCTCCTCCCTCCCTCCCTCCCTCCATCCATCCCTGTGATGATTCCCTCCCTCCATGGTCCAGTGGCGTCCGTGTACTGGAGCGCGTTGGCCCGGAGCGTTGCGTTTCCGTTAAAGACAGAGGATGAGAGGGGTGATGGAGTGAGCAGCAAACTGGACGTTTGGTCCTGCGGGGACGAAAGGTATTCCTCTAGTTGGCCAGGGATGAGGGATGATGGCTTACAGCATCAGGGTCGGGGAAGGGTGGGTATGGGGGGACGGGGGGGGGGGGGTAGTTAGGGGGCAGTAGGGTCCAGAAGCGCTCTCCCATCGCTCATTAAAAGGCCCTCGGGGTCGGCCTCTGGACGGCTGCTCCTTAGTAGCACACATGCTACCGTTCCCCCTCAGCGCTGTCTCATGGATTTGCTCTCTCTCTCTCTCTCTCCTATCCCCCTCTCTCTCTCTCTCTCTCTCTCTCTCTCTCTCTCTCTCTCTCTCTCTCTCTCTCTCTTTTCTTTCTGTTTCTTTTTTTTCTTTCTTTTTTCTGTCTTCTCTTTTCTCCTCCTGTCTCTTTCGCTCCCTCCTAGGGTCCAACATGTAAAGGAAAAAAAACATAATAATTAAGTGAAAAGATACATTAAATTAATTAGGAGCACCAAAGGCCAGTAAACGTCCGTAGACACACAAATGCATTAATTGTTGTTCTCTTGATACCCTCACTCGCTCTGCCTTGCTCTTACTTGCCTCTTATTCCCCCCTTCCCTCAGCATTCTCCTCTCTGTGCTGCATTACTCTCTCTTTCTCTCTCCCTCTCTCTCTCTCTCCCTCTCTTTCTGTCTTCTTTCTCTCTCTTTTTTTTTTTCTTTGGGGACCTGATCCCTGCATGTCTGTACAGATGGTGGCTGTTCTGGGCTCTGAGTCAATTAGGAGAGTCTCTCCATGCATGATGGCAGGGACTGAGCCCCTGGGCCCCTCCGCACCACCACCACACCCCCACCCTTCGGCCCCCATCATCAGATCACCAGCCTCCTCCACCCAGCCGGCTCCCACTCCTCCCTCCCTCCATCCATCCACAGCCTCAGACGGCTTCACCACTTTCTTTCTTCTCCTCCTCTCTTCGTTTTTCTCATCACTTCATCCGTCTGTTTTATCTGTCTGTCTGTCTGGCTAGCTCTTCTCCTCTCCTGTCTTTTTCTATTTCCTCTCTTTTCCTCTCCCCTCCTCTCTCTTCTCTTTCCAACCCCCTGGTCAGGCTAGCGTCAGGAGATGGAAATTAAGCCACCAGCTGACATTTATTTTCAGTCAGAGTTGGCGCTTTACAGCGACGAGAAACAAGTGCGCTGCTAGCAAAGTGGAGCCAAAACGGACGAGAGGTCTATTTTATGCCAATTCTGAGCAACTCGACAATCCCAGTGAAAGCAGCATGACGTACGTCGCTTGAAACTCAACTCGACAAAATAATCCAAGATGGTGGAGCTAATTCATAGATGACCATATATCTATGTAAAAGTAATACGTTTGGGATTTGTGCCCTTATATTTGTAAATATAGGCCCTATTAAAAGCTAAAAACTCTGTTTTTGTAACCGAAAATACATCTGAGGTGAGGTATGATCTGGCAGCCACCTACTTCATGTTAGCATGTTAGCAAGCAAATATGGATGAAGCACGGCTTTGTTTATGAACTAGTAATGCACATTCAGCGACACATTGCTGGAGTTGTGTCCCTCCTGCGTCCCGTGTGACCGTAGGGTTAATCTCCTTCCCATAGTAGTCTCCTTTTTTTGTCCTGATTTGACCTTGAGTAATAAAGGAGACTTTAAAGTAAAAGTCCTCTTCTCTTCTCTTCTCTTCTCTTCTCTTCCTCTCCTCCTTCCTCCTGGCCATTGTATGCTGTCTATCTATTTTCCCTCCTTCTCTCCCACCTTCACAATCCCCCTTTTCTTTCTTCTCTCTTTCTCTTCCCTCTCTTCCTCTTCCTTCTGTCTCCTGCGCTCCCACCCTGCTCCGTCGGGTCTTTGTGTGTGTGTGTGTGTGTGTGTGTGTGTGTGTGTGGAGCTACTGGAGCAAAGGGTGCTGCTGAATGGATCAGCACCAGAAGCACGCGCTGGGTCGATCCTGCCGTGGACGCTACACTAAAGCGGCTCCCTCCCTGAGCAGAAACACTGGTGTGTGTGTGTGTGTGTGTGTGTGTGTGTGTGTGTGTGTGTATGTGTCTCTATGCTGCCTTCTACCACTCATGCAGACACACACATACTTACATACACATGAACAAACAAACACACACACACACACACACACACACAAATATAGATAGTCACCCTGTCATACACACACACTGACACGCTTTCCCATTGACACATACAGAAAATATAAATTGACATACAGTAACGCATTCACTCACATCCACATAATAAGCCCTGAGACACACACACACACACACACACACACACACACACACACAAATATAGATAGTCACCCTGTCATACACACACACTGACACACTTTCCCATTGACACATACAGAAAATATAAATTGACATACAGTAACGAATTCACTCACATCCACATAATAAGCCCTGAGACCCACACACACACACCATTTATTAAGCCATCAGAGGCAATCATCAAAGCTTCCTGATTTGCAGTAATTTCATTAAAGCAACCGATGTTTGCACTAATAAGGTTAACATTATGTGAGCAGAACATGCTGCTGAAGCCTGTGTCTGATAAACAATAGCAAAGCTAGCCAAGGCCAGTTCAGTCAGGAAGATCTGTTGTTTAGCCTGAAAAACAACGAGGCTTATGAGACCAATGAGTACTCTTCTGTGATGCTCAGCGATGATCCTTGATACTATGTGAAGACATCCAGCTGTGAATCGACTACTAAGATACCATTTTCCATCACCTGAGCCAAGTTTCCATCTTACACTCGGCTGTAGATATTTGCTACTACTTTCCCTGAAGTGTTATTAGCTGAAGAAATGGATGTTTTTTAATAGATTGTTTTGACCCCCCCCCCCCCCCCAATATTAAAAAAAGCAACAAAAAAAGCTAAATCCAGTGGATATTGCACATTATGTCATTATTTTAATAGGCTATAATATCACCAGTTGTGACACACACAACGAATATGTTTACGCCATGCTGAGTCTTCAGGTGAATAAAATACAATGGAATAAAACAGATTAAAATACATTATCTTTATTCTCAAGATCAATTTTGCAGCCTTTATACACAATCCCTTGAAGTATTAGACCTAATAATGATATAAATTAACAACAAGTAGATAATATAAATAATATAAAGTAGACCTGATAATATATAAAATATAAATTAACCACATAGCCAAGACAGTGTCCAGCTGCAGCAAGTGCAGCTTATTGCAATGTAGCACCAACATCAAAACAATGCAGAAGTGTATCTTAATAGCTTATTTTTGGACCCAAAGAACCTCTTTGGTTGATGCTAGAACACATTAGAGACCAGGCCTGGGGTTTAATAGTCTCCATAGAGCCTCTGCCTATGTGATATCGATGACCTGGCTGGACCTAATAAGCCGAACGGGAAACAGACAAGGACTAAGACTGTTTGATCCTCTTTCGTGGTCTTATCAGGATAAATGTTTTATATACATACAGATGTGTGTGTGCGTGTGTGTGAGTGTGTGAGTAAGCATGTATATGTCTGAGTGTGTGTGTGAGCATAATCCTGGATTTTCATAAAGACTGTGTGTATGACTGTATGTGTGTGTTTGTGTATGTGTGTGCCTTTTCTGACCTTCTTAAAGAAGTGTATGTGTGTGTGTGTTTGTGTGTGCGTCCGTGGTTGTGTGTTTGTCTGTGCGTCCATGTGTGTGTGCGTGTGTGTATGTGCGTGTGTTTGTGTGTGTGCACCCAGCGGAACATTTTTTGTGCACGTACTGTACACGGTACATGTGTGTGAGTTTGTGAACAACTCCTCTTGACTGGCAGCAGCAATAGCAAAAGGTAAATGCAAGTGAACAGAAAAACACACACACAACATGTTCCAGCCCATATTCTAGCTGTCACTCCTCTCAAGAGAGACCAGAAAGGAGTGAACGAGTGATAGAGAGCAGGAGGAGAACGAGAAGAAAACACTCGTCTTTTCCCCGGCCGACCCTGAGGTTACAGATGAAATGGCGTTTATTACATGCAGTCCTGGGGATCCTCAGGGGAGAGGGGCTGGCTGGCTGGCTGGCTGGTGTGTAAGGGGGACCTGCGCTCGGCGGACATTTTAGCTCCGACGCCGATGCTTTGCGCGGGCGCAGCAGTTTCTGTTTCGCTGGCCTGCTTGCTGTTATCGCCTGTTTGAAGTGGGTGCTACCAGGAGACTGGCCTCTTTCTCTCTCTCTTTCCATCTCTCTCTCTCTCTCTCTCTTTCTCTCTCTCTTTCCATCTCTCTCTCTCTCTTGCTCTCTCTCTCTCTCTCTCTCTCTCTCTCTCTCTCTCTCTCTTGCTCTCTCTCTCTCTCGCTCTCTCTTGCTCTCTCTCAGGGGAACGGTTCTCAGTAATTTCTGTCGTCTCATTCTCTCACATGCTCTCTGTTTCTCTCTGTCTCTTTCTCTCTCGTTCATTCCATTTTTTTACTGGCTAATTCTAGTGAGAATGGTAACTGTTATATGTGTGTGTGTGTGTGTGTGTAGTGTGTGTGTAAGGGGAATGAAGGACTCTCCCTTCTTCCCTCCCGTTGCCATGGGCATATTGCATAGCCACTGTTGCCAGGGACGACATAGTATAACGCGCCTAAAATAAATATATTTCTTTCTCATGGCTCTGTAATTCTCTCTCTCTCTCTCTTGCTCTCTCGTTTTCCCTCTGTATCTCACTGTCTTTCTGGGAACACTAACATCACAGGGCATTTATTTTCGTTTTTATTTTTTTATCTGAGACTCTGGGGGGGGAGGGACTCGATTAATGATACAGTAGAGAGAGAGAGAGAGAGAGAGAGAGGAGAGAGAGAGAGAGAGAGAGAGAGAGAGAGATGACATTGGATTTCACTCGGAGCGAGAGAGACGCTTAACATGCGTCGTCCGAAAAAGAGAGAAAAATTAATATCAAGGACACGCCTAAGAGAGATACGGAGAGAGAGAGAGAACGAGAAAACGAGTGGCGGTTCCGCCACAGTCATGTCAAATTACCCACGGATGAAAGCGAGATTAAAGGCGAGTGTCTGCACACTGTTTAACGCTCCCCTGAGGTGGGAGTGGAGGCGGAGGGGCAGAGCGTGTGAACTCAGAATGGCTGCAGAATGGATTGGTGACTGGCGGCGAGGATGTGGATGCTTTGTTTGTCGTCATTGAGCTTCCACTGAGACGCCGGCGACTCTAGTTAAAACTACGGGAGCGCATTCACAATCACGTGCCCCTTTCACATGCCCAGTTGTGCTGTGTGTGTGTGTGTGTGTGTGTGTGTGTGTGTGTGTGTGCGTGCGTGCGTGCATTTGTCTATTGGTGGGATTGAGGGAGTGTTGACAGATGTATTAGGTACTCTCAAAAGTGTAGTTACACTTTCGCTCACACACCCATATACACACACACACACACACACACACACACACACACACACACACACACACAAACACACACACAGGGACATGGACAATTATACATTTACATGAGTACAAGCCCTCCACCACCCAGAATACACAGCCACCTCCCAGATTGAGAAAAATGTGATTGCCCCTGAGAAACAGAGATGGAGAGAAGAGAGAGAGAGAGAAAGAGATGGAGAGAGAGAGGCAGAGGGAGAGAAATGCAAAGAATAGAATGACAAGAGAATGAAAAATGAGGACAGTAATTGCAAATGCACACACACACACACACACACACACACACACACACACACACACACACACACACACACACACACACACACACACACACACGTTTATGAAAAAGCATGCATAACAGGCAAACTGTCTGAAGAGTGGGCCGTGGGGACTTGGCTGCATCTTTGCGCTATCCATCCCTATCAGCCCGAAGATGCGTCCATACGCATAGTAAACATGTGTTTGTGTGTGTGTTCATATGCGTCCATACGCATAGTAAACATGTGTTTGTGTGTGTGTTCATATGTGTTCACATGCTTAGTAAACATGTGTTTGTGTGTGTGTTCATATGTGTTCACATGCTTAGTAAGCATGTGTTTGTGTGTGTGTTCATATGTGTTCACATGCTTGTAATCTCACTAAAACATGACCAAACACTGATCCGCAGTAAGCGCCGCATGCCCCATGGAAACGGCAGTCTGTCTGTATTAAAGATGCTATGTAGGTCAATTAGCCCATACAGTATAGGAAAGAACACACAGAAATGCAGCTATTCATTTGCTCTAAAGGCTGTGTGTGTGTGTGTGTATGTATGTATGTATGTGTGTGTGTGCGTCTATTCAAAGGCTATATTTAGAAGACTGTATTTTTATTATTGCGTGTGTGTGTGTGTCTGTGTACACGCCAGGTTGTTTCCTCTGATGCATCCTCTCAGTACTTACGTAAGCATGCAGACAGGTGTGTGTGTGTGCATGTGCGCACGCTACCATGTTTGAGAGCTATTTTTGGACGCAGGTGGACATGTGAGAGCTTCACAGCTCATCTGGCGCCTGCAGAGTGTTGAGGCATCCGCCCCCCAGATGCGCTCACGCTCCCCCCATGCCCGTGTGGCATGCTCGCCCTGCACGCTCGCCCACCATTACACTTCTTTCTGTGTGTGTGTGTGTGCCGTGTGTGTGTGTGTGTGTGTGTGTGTGTGTGTGTGCCGTGTGTGTGTGTGTGTGTGTGTGTGTGTGTGTGTGTGCCATGTGTGTGTGTGTGTGTGTGTGTGTGTGCCGTGTGTGTGTGTGTGTGTGTGCCATGTGTGTGTGTGTGTGTGTGTGTGTGTGTGTGTGTGTGTGTGTGTGTGCTGTGTGTGTGTGTGTGTGTGTGTGTGCCATGTGTGTGTGTGTGTGTGTGTGTGCCGTGTGTGTGTGTGTGTGTGTGTGTGTGTGCCATGTGTGTGTGTGTGTGCCATGTGTGTGTGTGTGTGTGTGTGTGTGTGTGTGTGTGTGTGTGCCGTGTGTGTGTGTGTGTGTGTGTGTGTGTGTGCCATGTGTGTGCCGTGTGTGTGCCGTGTGTGTGTGTGTGTGTGTGTGTGTGTGCCGTGTGTGTGTGTGTGTGTGTGTGTGTGTGTGTGTGTGTGTGTGTGCCGTGTGTTTGCCGTGTGTGTGTGTGCGTGTGTGTTTATGTGTATGGGTATACATGTGTGTGAGCGTGGTTTTGGAAGTAGTAACCTGGTGATTATGTTTCCGTTTGACCTTGTTGCTTACAGCAGTTGGGCTTTTTCTTTCAAATGACTAGGAAATCATAGTGGAAACAGGCAAGAAGCGCACCAAAAGTGTAGGCTCGCCACGTGCCTTACAATCACATTTCTGCCGTCTGCGCCATTACGATTCAGTTTTTAGGATTTCTTAGGAGTTCTATTTTTAGCCATTCTGTGAAGCATTCTGAAGGTGACATCATCAGGCACAAAATTCCATTATTTAATATGGACACATAATCATAATGATTTAACAGTTCAGGAGTACCCATATCTTTGCATGAAATAAATCCTAACAGACATGGAAAAAGGGGGGGTGGGGAACACTGATTTGTGAAAAGAGGCAAGCATTCAGCAAATAGAATCACCTCTGGTTTTTCTCCTGCTGTTATTTTCCTGTTGGTTTTATCTAGTCCTTCTCTGTCTCCAAACGTGTTCCTAAAACAACTGTAATGGAGACTTCCATTAGGCCGCTGTTTGGTCATGCGAGCAAGAGTAGGTCTCTCTGTGGGCACGCTCCTCCCCCTTTAGCCCTCCCTAACCTCTCTCCGCCACTAAGACGAGCCACCACTAGCCACAAAAAGGGTCCCACGCATGGACAGAGTTCTGGGCCTGAGATTGAGAAATTGCTGCTTTAAGAGCCTCTCTCTCTAGCTCTCTACTTGTATGCTGTCCATGTAGGCTATTTGTTTGCTTTTGTGTAGCTAGTAGGGCTTTACATCAAATGAAATGCTGCTTGCGCTGTGAGGATGGGTTATGAAAAGAGGTCCTTGGTGGGCTCTTTATATAGCGGAGGGGTATTCATGAAGCAATATCTTCTTTCAGCCAATTTGGTGAAAATTGATGGGAAGCTGCAAATAACAGCAGCATGAGCAACCCTCAAAAGGCTGTGTGTGTCCGTGTGTGTGTGTGTGCGTGTGTGCGCGCTTGTGTGTGTGTGTTGTGTGTTTATTTGTATTTGTGGTTCTGTGTTTTTATGTGTTTGCATTGGGGTTTTTTGTGTGTGTGTTTGCAGTGTGTGTGTGTGTGAGTGTGTGTGTGTGTGTGTGTGTGTGTGTGTGTGTGTGTGTGTCTATCTGTCCATTGCAGAAGGGTACGGATGAAAGCAGCACATCCTCTGTCGCAGTAGCAGGTCCGATGCGATGTGCCAGGGATTTAATGTGGGGCGTCGGAGACCTCCGGCTCATTTTCAGAAACGACCGCGCTCAAGTGTGATTTAAATTACTATATTTCCCCAGATGATAAAGAGAAAATTGTGTCTGAACCATGCAAATAGACTTGGCCACGTACCATACTTAAGATTTATCTCCCCTTTCTCTCTGCTCCTCTGCTCCTCTTCTCTCTCCATCTCTCTCTGTCATGCAGAGAAGAGGGATTTGCTTTTAGAGAATGAAGGTGAGAGAGAGAGAGAGAGAGAGAGTCTGAGCGAGTGAGAGATGAGGGGGCAACAGACAGTGAGAGAGGTACTGTATAGAGAGAGAGAGAGAGGAACAGAGTGGGAGAAAGGATGGAGAGAGTGAGGAGAGAGAGAGAGAGCAGCTAAAGGTAGAGAGGGCAAGCGGTGAGGGAGAAAAAAAAGCTTAAAACAGGGACACTCAGTATCAGGGCCACGTGACCCGACGAGAGAAACGAAAGTTTGAAAGGAAACGAGGGTGGACAGAGGTAGAGAGAGAGAGAGAGAGAGAGAGAGAGAGAGGGAGGGGGAATGGGAGAGATTTGGTTAAAGAAAAGAGGACATGTATTCCAGAGAGATTTCGGCTCTGCTATGGGGTGAAAGCAGGGACAGGCTGTTTGCGCTGTCTGGAGAAGGATTAGGCCGTGAATAAGAGACTGTGGAAGAATGCAAACATTTTAACTACCTCTAGAGACGGAAGAGAGAGGGAGAAAGAGGATGAGTGTATGATTAAAAGCGGGGGATGAATAAGGGAGTCGGGGCCGGGTGAAAAGGAAAGGAAGAGAGAGAAGATAAACGAGGAGAGGAGAAAAACAACCGCACTGAAAGGCCCTCTAACCCCTCTCTGTCCAGTATATGGACTCCCCCTGAAGTAATTACATTGCATATATGTGTGTGTGTGTGTGATTGCCTATGTTTGCCTGTGTGTGTAATTTGTGTGTGTGTGTGTGTGTGTGTGTGTGTGTGTGTGTGTGTGTGTGTGTGTGTGTGTGTGTGTGTGTGTGTGTGTGTGTGTGTGTGTGTGTGCGTGCGCTCTACCGTTCTACTGGACGTAACAGCACGATAACAGAGGAGGTTCGCGAACTTGCATCGATCCAGACTGTAGTCTGGTCGAGGAGCAGGCTCTTTTTTTTTTACGGTCAGTTTTATACGGCTGACCTCCACTGGCCTTCCCTGCTTTACAGCAGACCCAGCTGCCCAGCTCTCAGCCGACCACTTCACCACCGACAAACTGTGTGTGTGTGTTTTACCACTGACAGAGAGAGAGGGGGGGGGGGGGACGCTTCATAAAAGACCGCCATGTTTTAGGACTGAGAGAGTGAGAGAGGGACCAGTGTAGGCAGCCATGTTTTAGCTCTGAGGTGGTGGAGAGAGAGAGAGAGGCCTGTTGTAGCAGAGAGAAACCGAGAGGGAGAGAGAGAGAGAGAGGCCTGTTGTAGCAGAGAGAAACCGAGAGAGAGAGAGAGAGAGAGAGAGGGAGGGAGAGAGAGAGATACCTTACACCAGCGAGTTTACCAGTTAGTGAAAGGGACAGAGTAAGAGAGAGGAGTAGAGTGAGAACATGAGTTGATTCCAGTGAAGTCTCTACATATGATTCTAGTGTCCACGTATTGTTTTATGACTTTTAAAATCAGGTCATTGCCTCTCACACTTCAATATTAATTTCTAATTTCCATGTAAAACCCTGACTCAAGAGCTCAATTGCCAGCTATTTCTGAACAGTTTGCAAAAGGCTGTGTGGCTGCTTAGCTCTTTCTTTGTTTTACTGAATGAAGGTGCTGTGCTGTTCTTGGTTTTTGGTTCTTAGTTCAGCATGATATAGTGCTTATTAACTCTTAGCTTAAGGGTTATACCAGTCCAATTAAGGGTTATACTGTAACAGCCCAATTAAGGGTTATAACAGCCCAATGAAGGGTTTTATCGGCCTAATGAAGGGTTATATCGGCCAAATGAAGGGTTATATCGGCCTAATGAAGGGTTACTGTATATCGGCCTAATGAAGGGTTATAACAGTCTAATGAAGGGTTATAAGAGTATCCATCCAGTCTGTTGTGGGGAGATAAGGTTAGATGTGCTGGAAAACTCACTGCAGTGCTTCCCTCAGAGCCCCTAAGGTTAAAGACCAACAGAAGAGAGAGAGAGAGAATGATGAAACAGATGCAAACCTAGTGACAACAAGAGAAAAGAGAGAGAGAAAGAAACAGTTAGGGTAAAAAAGAAAGGGGCAGCTATGGAGGGGTACGAAAGAGCGCTAAAGAGAGAGAGGGAAATATCAACTGGTAGCACATCGCAATGTCGACATGGCAGTGGAGGAGTGGAGGGGAGCTTCCCTGGAGCGGTGCGGTGGTGTGTTGTGGTGCGATGCTGTGTGGTGTGGTGTGGTGTGGTGCGGTGCGATGCTGTGTGGTGGTGTGGTGCGGTGCGATGCTGTGTGGTGGTGTGGTGGGGTGCGATGCTGTGTGGTGTGGTGTGGTGTGGTACGCAGGGGGCTGAGAGCTCAGGCTGACTCGGCTGCCCCGTAATTACCACCGTGGTGTAATCCATTTGTATATGCTGTCAGACCACAGACAGAGAGAAAGAGCGAGATAAACGTACCGACCTACTACTAATACGCCCTACTACTATTACTACCTACTACTACTACTACCTACTACTAATACGCCCTACTACTATTACTACCTACTACTACTACTACCTACTACTAATACGCCCTACTACTATTACTACCTACTACTACTACTACCTACTACTAATACGCCCTACTACTATTACTACCTACTACTACTACTACCTACTACTACTACTACTACGCCCTACTACTACTACTACGCCCTACTACTACTACTATGCCCTACTACTACTACACCCTACTACTAATACGCCCTACTACTACTACTATGCCCTACTACACCCTACTACTACTACTATGCCCTACTACTACTACTACTACTACTACTATGCCCTACTACGCCATACTACTACTACTATGCCCTACTACTACTACTATGCCCTACTACTACTACACCCTACTACTACTACCTACTACTACTACTACCTACTACTACTACTACCTACTACTACTACTACGCCCTACTACTACTACTACTACTATGCCCTACTACTACTACTACTACTACTATGCCCTACTACTACTACGCCCTACTACTACTACGCCCTACTACTACTACTACTACTACTACGCCCTACTACTACTACTACTATGCCCTACTACTACTATGCCCTACTACTACTACTACTACTACGCCCCACTACTACTACTACGCCCTACTACTACTACTACCTAATACTACTACTACTACTACTACTACTACTTCTACGACCTACTACTACTACTACGCCCTACTACCCACACACTGAGCTGTCACGTCTCAGGGTCCTCACCTAGACCATGATAAAAGAAAAAACAGGGAATTTCTCTT
>NW_027468876.1:0-160382 GCF_046254945.1 Alosa pseudoharengus
GCGCGCAGGGGACAGAGAGGAGTCTTTGGAGCCTCTGTGAGCAGCTGCAGCCTGTGTGAGCAACAGGCCCCTCTCTCTGTCCCTCTCTATCACCTGCGCGCGCGTGTGTGCGTGTGTGTGGCTGTGCCTGCTGTGGGGGGTCTAGCGCAGCTCTCTGTGTCTCTCCCTGCTCCTAGGCCCAAGTTGAGCCCGTCTGAGCACAAGCACTCATCCCCAGGCCTCTCCCGGCCCGTCCCATCACAGTAGCTAGTAGGCCTCTCACAAGGCCTTAGCTTAAGCTAATGTGTGTGTGTTTGGGGGGGAGGGGGGGGGGGGCGCTCAGGATTGGGTGAGATTCTAGATTAATTTTGACGCTCCGGACGCAATGCCGCCATCCCCGTCTCGCTGTGACCTTGCGTCGCGGAGCTAGGAGGTTTGCTAGGGCCGGAATCATATACGAACCCGCAGGTATACCATGGGTTTGAGATTTTTTCGGCTCTGCTTAAGGCTTTAACCCTTGCGAGGTTAGCTTAAGTGGGGCACAGTGCACCAGTACTTATCGGTGCTTAAGCCTGGTTGTCCGCGGGGGGGGTGGTACCCAGAGGGGGGGGGTGTTTGCCACTTTGTGTTGCGGGCTTAGCATAGAGGGTGTTAGCTAGTTTGATTAGCGTGTTTAATTTGGGTTAAGTTAAGGGGAGGGGGGGGGGCGCTCAGGATTGGGTGAGATTCTAGATTAATTTTGACGCTCCGGACGCAATGCCGCCATCCCCGTCTCGCTGTGACCTTGCGTCGCGGAGATAGGCGGTTGCTAGGGCCAGAATCGTATGTGAATCCGCAGCTAGCGTGCACCAGTCCCTGACTATGATAGGGGGTAATAGCCACAAGTGCACCGGGGTGCAGTTGGTTTTTTGGCCACAAGTCGTGCAGCGTTGGTGTTAGACTGGCGGCACCCCCATGCACCCCCATGTTTTCTGACGCTCCGGACGCAATGCCGCCATCCCCGTCTCGCTGTGACCTTGCGTCGCGGAGATAGGCGGTTGCTAGGGCCAGAATCGTATGTGAATCCGCAGCTAGCGTGCACCAGTCCCTGACTATGATAGGGGGTAATAGCCACAAGTGCACCGGGGTGCAGTTGGTTTTTTGGCCACAAGTCGTGCAGCGTTGGTGTTAGACTGGCGGCACCCCCATGCACCCCCATGTTTTCTGACGCTCCGGACGCAATGGCGCCACTCCCGTCTCGCTGTGACCTTGCGTCGCGGAGATAGGCGGTTGGCTAGGGCCAGAATCGTATGTGAATCCGCAGCTAGCGTGACATGTTCATCACATACGACTCCCGAGATAGCGCGTATTCACTCTAAGAGTGCAAGTTGGTTTTTTGGCCACAAGTCGTGCAGCGTTGGTGTTAGACTGGCGGCACCCCCATGCACCCCCATGTTTTCTGACGCTCCGGACGCAATGCCGCCATCCCCGTCTCGCTGTGACCTTGCGTCGCGGAGCTAGGAGGTTTGCTAGGGCCGGAATCGTATGTGAATCCGCAGCTAGCGTGACATGTTCATCACATACGACTCCCGAGTTAGCGGGTTTTCACTCTTGGCCCCTTAGTGGCAGTATGGGAGAATGACAGTCTGTTCCATTTTTCATCACATACGACTCCCGAGATAGCGCGTATTCACTCTAAGAGTGCAAGTTGGTTTTTTGGCCACAAGTCGTGCAGCGTTGGTGTTAGACTGGCGGCACCCCCATGCACCCCCATGTTTTCTGACGCTCCGGACGCAACGGCGCCACCCCCGTCTCGCTGTGACCTTGCGTCGCGGAGCTAGGCGGTTGGCTAGGGCCAGAATCATATACGAATCCGCAGTTAGCGTGCTTCCACATGCGGGGGGGGGTCGGGATTCACATGTGAGCACCTCCCTAGCGTGACTAGTGTCGCCCTCGTGTGGAAATCAGGCAGCTATGCCTCAGTGTTTTCACTCCTACTATCCCTGACTATGATAGGGGGTAATAGCCACAAGTGCACCGGGGTGCAGTTGGTTTTTTGGCCACAAGTCGTGCAGCGTTGGTGTTAGACTGGCGGCACCCCCATGCACCCCCATGTTTTCTGACGCTCCGGACGCAATGGCGCCACTCCCGTCTCGCTGTGACCTTGCGTCGCGGAGATAGGCGGTTGGCTAGGGCCAGAATCGTATGTGAATCCGAAGCTAGCGTGACATGTTCATCACATACGACTCCCGAGTTAGCGGGTTTTCACTCTTGGCCCCTTAGTGGCAGTATGGGAGAATGACAGTCTGTTCCATTTTTCATCACATACGACTCCCGAGATAGCGCGTATTCACTCTTGGCCCCTTAGTGGCAGTATGGGAGAATGACAGTCTGTTACATGTTCATCACATACGGCTCTTGAGTTAGCGCTTGGAGGTTTGCTAGGGCCGGAATCATATACGAACCCGCAGGTATACCATGGGTTTGAGATTTTTTCGGCTCTGCTTAAGGCTTTAACCCTTGCGAGGTTAGCTTAAGTGGGGCACAGTGCACCAGTACTTATCGGTGCTTAAGCCTGGTTGTCCGTGGGGGGGTGGTACCCAGAGGGGGGGGGTGTTTGCCACTTTGTGTTGCGGGCTTAGCATAGAGGGTGTTAGCTAGTTTGATTAGCGTGTTTAATTTGGGTTAAGTTAAGGGGAGGGGGGGGGGGCGCTCAGGATTGGGTGAGATTCTAGATTAATTTTGACGCTCCGGACGCAATGCCGCCATCCCCGTCTCGCTGTGACCTTGCGTCGCGGAGATAGGCGGTTGCTAGGGCCAGAATCGTATGTGAATCCGCAGCTAGCGTGCACCAGTCCCTGACTATGATAGGGGGTAATAGCCACAAGTGCACCGGGGTGCAGTTGGTTTTTTGGCCACAAGTCGTGCAGCGTTGGTGTTAGACTGGCGGCACCCCCATGCACCCCCATGTTTTCTGACGCTCCGGACGCAATGGCGCCACTCCCGTCTCGCTGTGACCTTGCGTCGCGGAGATAGGCGGTTGGCTAGGGCCAGAATCGTATGTGAATCCGCAGCTAGCGTGACATGTTCATCACATACGACTCCCGAGTTAGCGGGTTTTCACTCTTGGCCCCTTAGTGGCAGTATGGGAGAATGACAGTCTGTTACATTTTTCATCACATACGACTCCCGAGATAGCGCGTATTCACTCTAAGAGTGCAAGTTGGTTTTTTGGCCACAAGTCGTGCAGCGTTGGTGTTAGACTGGCGGCACCCCCATGCACCCCCATGTTTTCTGACGCTCCGGACGCAACGGCGCCACCCCCGTCTCGCTGTGACCTTGCGTCGCGGAGCTAGGCGGTTGGCTAGGGCCAGAATCATATACGAATCCGCAGTTAGCGTGCTTCCACATGCGGGGGGGGGTCGGGATTCACATGTGAGCACCTCCCTAGCGTGACTAGTGTCGCCCTCGTGTGGAAATCAGGCAGCTATGCCTCAGTGTTTTCACTCCTACTATCCCTGACTATGATAGGGGGTAATAGCCACAAGTGCACCGGGGTGCAGTTGGTTTTTTGGCCACAAGTCGTGCAGCGTTGGTGTTAGACTGGCGGCACCCCCATGCACCCCCATGTTTTCTGACGCTCCGGACGCAATGGCGCCACTCCCGTCTCGCTGTGACCTTGCGTCGCGGAGATAGGCGGTTGGCTAGGGCCAGAATCGTATGTGAATCCGCAGCTAGCGTGACATGTTCATCACATACGACTCCCGAGTTAGCGGGTTTTCACTCTTGGCCCCTTAGTGGCAGTATGGGAGAATGACAGTCTGTTCCATTTTTCATCACATACGACTCCCGAGATAGCGCGTATTCACTCTAAGAGTGCAAGTTGGTTTTTTGGCCACAAGTCGTGCAGCGTTGGTGTTAGACTGGCGGCACCCCCATGCACCCCCATGTTTTCTGACGCTCCGGACGCAACGGCGCCACCCCCGTCTCGCTGTGACCTTGCGTCGCGGAGCTAGGCGGTTGGCTAGGGCCAGAATCATATACGAATCCGCAGTTAGCGTGCTTCCACATGCGGGGGGGGGTCGGGATTCACATGTGAGCACCTCCCTAGCGTGACTAGTGTCGCCCTCGTGTGGAAATCAGGCAGCTATGCCTCAGTGTTTTCACTCCTACTATCCCTGACTATGATAGGGGGTAATAGCCACAAGTGCACCGGGGTGCAGTTGGTTTTTTGGCCACAAGTCGTGCAGCGTTGGTGTTAGACTGGCGGCACCCCCATGCACCCCCATGTTTTCTGACGCTCCGGACGCAATGGCGCCACTCCCGTCTCGCTGTGACCTTGCGTCGCGGAGATAGGCGGTTGGCTAGGGCCAGAATCGTATGTGAATCCGCAGCTAGCGTGACATGTTCATCACATACGACTCCCGAGATAGCGCGTATTCACTCTAAGAGTGCAAGTTGGTTTTTTGGCCACAAGTCGTGCAGCGTTGGTGTTAGACTGGCGGCACCCCCATGCACCCCCATGTTTTCTGACGCTCCGGACGCAATGCCGCCATCCCCGTCTCGCTGTGACCTTGCGTCGCGGAGATAGGCGGTTGCTAGGGCCAGAATCGTATGTGAATCCGCAGCTAGCGTGCACCAGTCCCTGACTATGATAGGGGGTAATAGCCACAAGTGCACCGGGGTGCAGTTGGTTTTTTGGCCACAAGTCGTGCAGCGTTGGTGTTAGACTGGCGGCACCCCCATGCACCCCCATGTTTTCTGACGCTCCGGACGCAATGGCGCCACTCCCGTCTCGCTGTGACCTTGCGTCGCGGAGATAGGCGGTTGGCTAGGGCCAGAATCGTATGTGAATCCGCAGCTAGCGTGACATGTTCATCACATACGACTCCCGAGTTAGCGGGTTTTCACTCTTGGCCCCTTAGTGGCAGTATGGGAGAATGACAGTCTGTTCCATTTTTCATCACATACGACTCCCGAGATAGCGCGTATTCACTCTAAGAGTGCAAGTTGGTTTTTTGGCCACAAGTCGTGCAGCGTTGGTGTTAGACTGGCGGCACCCCCATGCACCCCCATGTTTTCTGACGCTCCGGACGCAACGGCGCCACCCCCGTCTCGCTGTGACCTTGCGTCGCGGAGCTAGGCGGTTGGCTAGGGCCAGAATCATATACGAATCCGCAGTTAGCGTGCTTCCACATGCGGGGGGGGGTCGGGATTCACATGTGAGCACCTCCCTAGCGTGACTAGTGTCGCCCTCGTGTGGAAATCAGGCAGCTATGCCTCAGTGTTTTCACTCCTACTATCCCTGACTATGATAGGGGGTAATAGCCACAAGTGCACCGGGGTGCAGTTGGTTTTTTGGCCACAAGTCGTGCAGCGTTGGTGTTAGACTGGCGGCACCCCCATGCACCCCCATGTTTTCTGACGCTCCGGACGCAATGGCGCCACTCCCGTCTCGCTGTGACCTTGCGTCGCGGAGATAGGCGGTTGGCTAGGGCCAGAATCGTATGTGAATCCGCAGCTAGCGTGACATGTTCATCACATACGACTCCCGAGTTAGCGGGTTTTCACTCTTGGCCCCTTAGTGGCAGTATGGGAGAATGACAGTCTGTTCCATTTTTCATCACATACGACTCCCGAGATAGCGCGTATTCACTCTAAGAGTGCAAGTTGGTTTTTTGGCCACAAGTCGTGCAGCGTTGGTGTTAGACTGGCGGCACCCCCATGCACCCCCATGTTTTCTGACGCTCCGGACGCAACGGCGCCACCCCCGTCTCGCTGTGACCTTGCGTCGCGGAGATAGGCGGTTGGCTAGGGCCAGAATCATATACGAATCCGCAGTTAGCGTGCTTCCACATGCGGGGGGGGGTCGGGATTCACATGTGAGCACCTCCCTAGCGTGACTAGTGTCGCCCTCGTGTGGAAATCAGGCAGCTATGCCTCAGTGTTTTCACTCCTACTATCCCTGACTATGATAGGGGGTAATAGCCACAAGTGCACCGGGGTGCAGTTGGTTTTTTGGCCACAAGTCGTGCAGCGTTGGTGTTAGACTGGCGGCACCCCCATGCACCCCCATGTTTTCTGACGCTCCGGACGCAATGCCGCCATCCCCGTCTCGCTGTGACCTTGCGTCGCGGAGATAGGCGGTTGCTAGGGCCAGAATCGTATGTGAATCCGCAGCTAGCGTGCACCAGTCCCTGACTATGATAGGGGGTAATAGCCACAAGTGCACCGGGGTGCAGTTGGTTTTTTGGCCACAAGTCGTGCAGCGTTGGTGTTAGACTGGCGGCACCCCCATGCACCCCCATGTTTTCTGACGCTCCGGACGCAATGGCGCCACTCCCGTCTCGCTGTGACCTTGCGTCGCGGAGATAGGCGGTTGGCTAGGGCCAGAATCGTATGTGAATCCGCAGCTAGCGTGACATGTTCATCACATACGACTCCCGAGATAGCGCGTATTCACTCTAAGAGTGCAAGTTGGTTTTTTGGCCACAAGTCGTGCAGCGTTGGTGTTAGACTGGCGGCACCCCCATGCACCCCCATGTTTTCTGACGCTCCGGACGCAATGCCGCCATCCCCGTCTCGCTGTGACCTTGCGTCGCGGAGCTAGGAGGTTTGCTAGGGCCGGAATCGTATGTGAATCCGCAGCTAGCGTGACATGTTCATCACATACGACTCCCGAGTTAGCGGGTTTTCACTCTTGGCCCCTTAGTGGCAGTATGGGAGAATGACAGTCTGTTCCATTTTTCATCACATACGACTCCCGAGATAGCGCGTATTCACTCTAAGAGTGCAAGTTGGTTTTTTGGCCACAAGTCGTGCAGCGTTGGTGTTAGACTGGCGGCACCCCCATGCACCCCCATGTTTTCTGACGCTCCGGACGCAACGGCGCCACCCCCGTCTCGCTGTGACCTTGCGTCGCGGAGCTAGGCGGTTGGCTAGGGCCAGAATCATATACGAATCCGCAGTTAGCGTGCTTCCACATGCGGGGGGGGGTCGGGATTCACATGTGAGCACCTCCCTAGCGTGACTAGTGTCGCCCTCGTGTGGAAATCAGGCAGCTATGCCTCAGTGTTTTCACTCCTACTATCCCTGACTATGATAGGGGGTAATAGCCACAAGTGCACCGGGGTGCAGTTGGTTTTTTGGCCACAAGTCGTGCAGCGTTGGTGTTAGACTGGCGGCACCCCCATGCACCCCCATGTTTTCTGACGCTCCGGACGCAATGGCGCCACTCCCGTCTCGCTGTGACCTTGCGTCGCGGAGATAGGCGGTTGGCTAGGGCCAGAATCGTATGTGAATCCGCAGCTAGCGTGACATGTTCATCACATACGACTCCCGAGTTAGCGGGTTTTCACTCTTGGCCCCTTAGTGGCAGTATGGGAGAATGACAGTCTGTTCCATTTTTCATCACATACGACTCCCGAGATAGCGCGTATTCACTCTAAGAGTGCAAGTTGGTTTTTTGGCCACAAGTCGTGCAGCGTTGGTGTTAGACTGGCGGCACCCCCATGCACCCCCATGTTTTCTGACGCTCCGGACGCAACGGCGCCACCCCCGTCTCGCTGTGACCTTGCGTCGCGGAGCTAGGCGGTTGGCTAGGGCCAGAATCATATACGAATCCGCAGTTAGCGTGCTTCCACATGCGGGGGGGGGTCGGGATTCACATGTGAGCACCTCCCTAGCGTGACTAGTGTCGCCCTCGTGTGGAAATCAGGCAGCTATGCCTCAGTGTTTTCACTCCTACTATCCCTGACTATGATAGGGGGTAATAGCCACAAGTGCACCGGGGTGCAGTTGGTTTTTTGGCCACAAGTCGTGCAGCGTTGGTGTTAGACTGGCGGCACCCCCATGCACCCCCATGTTTTCTGACGCTCCGGACGCAATGGCGCCACTCCCGTCTCGCTGTGACCTTGCGTCGCGGAGATAGGCGGTTGGCTAGGGCCAGAATCGTATGTGAATCCGCAGCTAGCGTGACATGTTCATCACATACGACTCCCGAGATAGCGCGTATTCACTCTAAGAGTGCAAGTTGGTTTTTTGGCCACAAGTCGTGCAGCGTTGGTGTTAGACTGGCGGCACCCCCATGCACCCCCATGTTTTCTGACGCTCCGGACGCAATGCCGCCATCCCCGTCTCGCTGTGACCTTGCGTCGCGGAGATAGGCGGTTGCTAGGGCCAGAATCGTATGTGAATCCGCAGCTAGCGTGCACCAGTCCCTGACTATGATAGGGGGTAATAGCCACAAGTGCACCGGGGTGCAGTTGGTTTTTTGGCCACAAGTCGTGCAGCGTTGGTGTTAGACTGGCGGCACCCCCATGCACCCCCATGTTTTCTGACGCTCCGGACGCAATGGCGCCACTCCCGTCTCGCTGTGACCTTGCGTCGCGGAGATAGGCGGTTGGCTAGGGCCAGAATCGTATGTGAATCCGCAGCTAGCGTGACATGTTCATCACATACGACTCCCGAGTTAGCGGGTTTTCACTCTTGGCCCCTTAGTGGCAGTATGGGAGAATGACAGTCTGTTCCATTTTTCATCACATACGACTCCCGAGATAGCGCGTATTCACTCTAAGAGTGCAAGTTGGTTTTTTGGCCACAAGTCGTGCAGCGTTGGTGTTAGACTGGCGGCACCCCCATGCACCCCCATGTTTTCTGACGCTCCGGACGCAACGGCGCCACCCCCGTCTCGCTGTGACCTTGCGTCGCGGAGCTAGGCGGTTGGCTAGGGCCAGAATCATATACGAATCCGCAGTTAGCGTGCTTCCACATGCGGGGGGGGGTCGGGATTCACATGTGAGCACCTCCCTAGCGTGACTAGTGTCGCCCTCGTGTGGAAATCAGGCAGCTATGCCTCAGTGTTTTCACTCCTACTATCCCTGACTATGATAGGGGGTAATAGCCACAAGTGCACCGGGGTGCAGTTGGTTTTTTGGCCACAAGTCGTGCAGCGTTGGTGTTAGACTGGCGGCACCCCCATGCACCCCCATGTTTTCTGACGCTCCGGACGCAATGGCGCCACTCCCGTCTCGCTGTGACCTTGCGTCGCGGAGATAGGCGGTTGGCTAGGGCCAGAATCGTATGTGAATCCGCAGCTAGCGTGACATGTTCATCACATACGACTCCCGAGTTAGCGGGTTTTCACTCTTGGCCCCTTAGTGGCAGTATGGGAGAATGACAGTCTGTTCCATTTTTCATCACATACGACTCCCGAGATAGCGCGTATTCACTCTAAGAGTGCAAGTTGGTTTTTTGGCCACAAGTCGTGCAGCGTTGGTGTTAGACTGGCGGCACCCCCATGCACCCCCATGTTTTCTGACGCTCCGGACGCAACGGCGCCACCCCCGTCTCGCTGTGACCTTGCGTCGCGGAGATAGGCGGTTGGCTAGGGCCAGAATCATATACGAATCCGCAGTTAGCGTGCTTCCACATGCGGGGGGGGGTCGGGATTCACATGTGAGCACCTCCCTAGCGTGACTAGTGTCGCCCTCGTGTGGAAATCAGGCAGCTATGCCTCAGTGTTTTCACTCCTACTATCCCTGACTATGATAGGGGGTAATAGCCACAAGTGCACCGGGGTGCAGTTGGTTTTTTGGCCACAAGTCGTGCAGCGTTGGTGTTAGACTGGCGGCACCCCCATGCACCCCCATGTTTTCTGACGCTCCGGACGCAATGCCGCCATCCCCGTCTCGCTGTGACCTTGCGTCGCGGAGATAGGCGGTTGCTAGGGCCAGAATCGTATGTGAATCCGCAGCTAGCGTGCACCAGTCCCTGACTATGATAGGGGGTAATAGCCACAAGTGCACCGGGGTGCAGTTGGTTTTTTGGCCACAAGTCGTGCAGCGTTGGTGTTAGACTGGCGGCACCCCCATGCACCCCCATGTTTTCTGACGCTCCGGACGCAATGGCGCCACTCCCGTCTCGCTGTGACCTTGCGTCGCGGAGATAGGCGGTTGGCTAGGGCCAGAATCGTATGTGAATCCGCAGCTAGCGTGACATGTTCATCACATACGACTCCCGAGATAGCGCGTATTCACTCTAAGAGTGCAAGTTGGTTTTTTGGCCACAAGTCGTGCAGCGTTGGTGTTAGACTGGCGGCACCCCCATGCACCCCCATGTTTTCTGACGCTCCGGACGCAATGCCGCCATCCCCGTCTCGCTGTGACCTTGCGTCGCGGAGCTAGGAGGTTTGCTAGGGCCGGAATCGTATGTGAATCCGCAGCTAGCGTGACATGTTCATCACATACGACTCCCGAGTTAGCGGGTTTTCACTCTTGGCCCCTTAGTGGCAGTATGGGAGAATGACAGTCTGTTCCATTTTTCATCACATACGACTCCCGAGATAGCGCGTATTCACTCTAAGAGTGCAAGTTGGTTTTTTGGCCACAAGTCGTGCAGCGTTGGTGTTAGACTGGCGGCACCCCCATGCACCCCCATGTTTTCTGACGCTCCGGACGCAACGGCGCCACCCCCGTCTCGCTGTGACCTTGCGTCGCGGAGCTAGGCGGTTGGCTAGGGCCAGAATCATATACGAATCCGCAGTTAGCGTGCTTCCACATGCGGGGGGGGGTCGGGATTCACATGTGAGCACCTCCCTAGCGTGACTAGTGTCGCCCTCGTGTGGAAATCAGGCAGCTATGCCTCAGTGTTTTCACTCCTACTATCCCTGACTATGATAGGGGGTAATAGCCACAAGTGCACCGGGGTGCAGTTGGTTTTTTGGCCACAAGTCGTGCAGCGTTGGTGTTAGACTGGCGGCACCCCCATGCACCCCCATGTTTTCTGACGCTCCGGACGCAATGGCGCCACTCCCGTCTCGCTGTGACCTTGCGTCGCGGAGATAGGCGGTTGGCTAGGGCCAGAATCGTATGTGAATCCGAAGCTAGCGTGACATGTTCATCACATACGACTCCCGAGTTAGCGGGTTTTCACTCTTGGCCCCTTAGTGGCAGTATGGGAGAATGACAGTCTGTTCCATTTTTCATCACATACGACTCCCGAGATAGCGCGTATTCACTCTTGGCCCCTTAGTGGCAGTATGGGAGAATGACAGTCTGTTACATGTTCATCACATACGGCTCTTGAGTTAGCGCTTGGAGGTTTGCTAGGGCCGGAATCATATACGAACCCGCAGGTATACCATGGGTTTGAGATTTTTTCGGCTCTGCTTAAGGCTTTAACCCTTGCGAGGTTAGCTTAAGTGGGGCACAGTGCACCAGTACTTATCGGTGCTTAAGCCTGGTTGTCCGTGGGGGGGTGGTACCCAGAGGGGGGGGGTGTTTGCCACTTTGTGTTGCGGGCTTAGCATAGAGGGTGTTAGCTAGTTTGATTAGCGTGTTTAATTTGGGTTAAGTTAAGGGGAGGGGGGGGGGGCGCTCAGGATTGGGTGAGATTCTAGATTAATTTTGACGCTCCGGACGCAATGCCGCCATCCCCGTCTCGCTGTGACCTTGCGTCGCGGAGATAGGCGGTTGCTAGGGCCAGAATCGTATGTGAATCCGCAGCTAGCGTGCACCAGTCCCTGACTATGATAGGGGGTAATAGCCACAAGTGCACCGGGGTGCAGTTGGTTTTTTGGCCACAAGTCGTGCAGCGTTGGTGTTAGACTGGCGGCACCCCCATGCACCCCCATGTTTTCTGACGCTCCGGACGCAATGGCGCCACTCCCGTCTCGCTGTGACCTTGCGTCGCGGAGATAGGCGGTTGGCTAGGGCCAGAATCGTATGTGAATCCGCAGCTAGCGTGACATGTTCATCACATACGACTCCCGAGTTAGCGGGTTTTCACTCTTGGCCCCTTAGTGGCAGTATGGGAGAATGACAGTCTGTTCCATTTTTCATCACATACGACTCCCGAGATAGCGCGTATTCACTCTTGGCCCCTTAGTGGCAGTATGGGAGAATGACAGTCTGTTACATGTTCATCACATACGGCTCTTGAGTTAGCGCTTGGAGGTTTGCTAGGGCCGGAATCATATACGAATCCGCAGGTATACCATGGGTTTGAGATTTTTTCGGCTCTGCTTAAGGCTTTAACCCTTGCGAGGTTAGCTTAAGTGGGGCACAGTGCACCAGTACTTATCGGTGCTTAAGCCTGGTTGTCCGTGGGGGGGGTGGTACCCAGAGGGGGGGGGTGTTTGCCACTTTGTGTTGCGGGCTTAGCATAGAGGGTGTTAGCTAGTTTGATTAGCGTGTTTAATTTGGGTTAAGTTTAGGAGTAGGATACAGGGTAATGCTCCCAGGCTCACACACACGCGCGCAGGGGACAGAGAGGAGTCTTTGGAGCCTCTGTGAGCAGCAGCAGCCTGTGTGAGAACATGCACTGTCTCCTAGGCCTCTCTGTGCCTCTCCAAGCGTCAGGGGTCAAACCAGAGGTCAAGCTGTTGCGGGCTTAGCATAGAGGGTGTTAGCTAGTTTGATTAGCGTGTTTAATTTGGGTTAAGTTTAGGAGTAGGATACAGGGTAATGCTCCCAGGCTCACACACACGCGCGCAGGGGACAGAGAGGAGTCTTTGGAGCCTCTGTGAGCAGCTGCAGCCTGTGTGAGCAACAGGCCCCTCTCTCTGTCCCTCTCTATCACCTGCGCGCGCGTGTGTGCGTGTGTGTGGCTGTGCCTGCTGTGGGGGGTCTAGCGCAGCTCTCTGTGTCTCTCCCTGCTCCTAGGCCCAAGTTGAGCCCGTCTGAGCACAAGCACTCATCCCCAGGCCTCTCCCGGCCCGTCCCATCACAGTAGCTAGTAGGCCTCTCACAAGGCCTTAGCTTAAGCTAATGTGTGTGTGTTTGGGGGGGAGGGGGGGGGGGGCGCTCAGGATTGGGTGAGATTCTAGATTAATTTTGACGCTCCGGACGCAATGCCGCCATCCCCGTCTCGCTGTGACCTTGCGTCGCGGAGCTAGGAGGTTTGCTAGGGCCGGAATCATATACGAACCCGCAGGTATACCATGGGTTTGAGATTTTTTCGGCTCTGCTTAAGGCTTTAACCCTTGCGAGGTTAGCTTAAGTGGGGCACAGTGCACCAGTACTTATCGGTGCTTAAGCCTGGTTGTCCGCGGGGGGGGTGGTACCCAGAGGGGGGGGGTGTTTGCCACTTTGTGTTGCGGGCTTAGCATAGAGGGTGTTAGCTAGTTTGATTAGCGTGTTTAATTTGGGTTAAGTTAAGGGGAGGGGGGGGGGCGCTCAGGATTGGGTGAGATTCTAGATTAATTTTGACGCTCCGGACGCAATGCCGCCATCCCCGTCTCGCTGTGACCTTGCGTCGCGGAGATAGGCGGTTGCTAGGGCCAGAATCGTATGTGAATCCGCAGCTAGCGTGCACCAGTCCCTGACTATGATAGGGGGTAATAGCCACAAGTGCACCGGGGTGCAGTTGGTTTTTTGGCCACAAGTCGTGCAGCGTTGGTGTTAGACTGGCGGCACCCCCATGCACCCCCATGTTTTCTGACGCTCCGGACGCAATGGCGCCACTCCCGTCTCGCTGTGACCTTGCGTCGCGGAGATAGGCGGTTGGCTAGGGCCAGAATCGTATGTGAATCCGCAGCTAGCGTGACATGTTCATCACATACGACTCCCGAGTTAGCGGGTTTTCACTCTTGGCCCCTTAGTGGCAGTATGGGAGAATGACAGTCTGTTACATTTTTCATCACATACGACTCCCGAGATAGCGCGTATTCACTCTAAGAGTGCAAGTTGGTTTTTTGGCCACAAGTCGTGCAGCGTTGGTGTTAGACTGGCGGCACCCCCATGCACCCCCATGTTTTCTGACGCTCCGGACGCAACGGCGCCACCCCCGTCTCGCTGTGACCTTGCGTCGCGGAGCTAGGCGGTTGGCTAGGGCCAGAATCATATACGAATCCGCAGTTAGCGTGCTTCCACATGCGGGGGGGGGTCGGGATTCACATGTGAGCACCTCCCTAGCGTGACTAGTGTCGCCCTCGTGTGGAAATCAGGCAGCTATGCCTCAGTGTTTTCACTCCTACTATCCCTGACTATGATAGGGGGTAATAGCCACAAGTGCACCGGGGTGCAGTTGGTTTTTTGGCCACAAGTCGTGCAGCGTTGGTGTTAGACTGGCGGCACCCCCATGCACCCCCATGTTTTCTGACGCTCCGGACGCAATGGCGCCACTCCCGTCTCGCTGTGACCTTGCGTCGCGGAGATAGGCGGTTGGCTAGGGCCAGAATCGTATGTGAATCCGCAGCTAGCGTGACATGTTCATCACATACGACTCCCGAGATAGCGCGTATTCACTCTAAGAGTGCAAGTTGGTTTTTTGGCCACAAGTCGTGCAGCGTTGGTGTTAGACTGGCGGCACCCCCATGCACCCCCATGTTTTCTGACGCTCCGGACGCAATGCCGCCATCCCCGTCTCGCTGTGACCTTGCGTCGCGGAGCTAGGAGGTTTGCTAGGGCCGGAATCGTATGTGAATCCGCAGCTAGCGTGACATGTTCATCACATACGACTCCCGAGTTAGCGGGTTTTCACTCTTGGCCCCTTAGTGGCAGTATGGGAGAATGACAGTCTGTTCCATTTTTCATCACATACGACTCCCGAGATAGCGCGTATTCACTCTAAGAGTGCAAGTTGGTTTTTTGGCCACAAGTCGTGCAGCGTTGGTGTTAGACTGGCGGCACCCCCATGCACCCCCATGTTTTCTGACGCTCCGGACGCAA
This sequence comes from Alosa pseudoharengus, assembly GCF_046254945.1. NCBI lineage: Eukaryota > Metazoa > Chordata > Actinopteri > Clupeiformes > Clupeidae > Alosa > Alosa pseudoharengus. The sequence continues at coordinate 14,628 of NW_027468876.1, forward strand.
CGGCGCCACCCCCGTCTCGCTGTGACCTTGCGTCGCGGAGCTAGGCGGTTGGCTAGGGCCAGAATCATATACGAATCCGCAGTTAGCGTGCTTCCACATGCGGGGGGGGGTCGGGATTCACATGTGAGCACCTCCCTAGCGTGACTAGTGTCGCCCTCGTGTGGAAATCAGGCAGCTATGCCTCAGTGTTTTCACTCCTACTATCCCTGACTATGATAGGGGGTAATAGCCACAAGTGCACCGGGGTGCAGTTGGTTTTTTGGCCACAAGTCGTGCAGCGTTGGTGTTAGACTGGCGGCACCCCCATGCACCCCCATGTTTTCTGACGCTCCGGACGCAATGGCGCCACTCCCGTCTCGCTGTGACCTTGCGTCGCGGAGATAGGCGGTTGGCTAGGGCCAGAATCGTATGTGAATCCGAAGCTAGCGTGACATGTTCATCACATACGACTCCCGAGTTAGCGGGTTTTCACTCTTGGCCCCTTAGTGGCAGTATGGGAGAATGACAGTCTGTTCCATTTTTCATCACATACGACTCCCGAGATAGCGCGTATTCACTCTTGGCCCCTTAGTGGCAGTATGGGAGAATGACAGTCTGTTACATGTTCATCACATACGGCTCTTGAGTTAGCGCTTGGAGGTTTGCTAGGGCCGGAATCATATACGAACCCGCAGGTATACCATGGGTTTGAGATTTTTTCGGCTCTGCTTAAGGCTTTAACCCTTGCGAGGTTAGCTTAAGTGGGGCACAGTGCACCAGTACTTATCGGTGCTTAAGCCTGGTTGTCCGTGGGGGGGTGGTACCCAGAGGGGGGGGGTGTTTGCCACTTTGTGTTGCGGGCTTAGCATAGAGGGTGTTAGCTAGTTTGATTAGCGTGTTTAATTTGGGTTAAGTTAAGGGGAGGGGGGGGGGGCGCTCAGGATTGGGTGAGATTCTAGATTAATTTTGACGCTCCGGACGCAATGCCGCCATCCCCGTCTCGCTGTGACCTTGCGTCGCGGAGATAGGCGGTTGCTAGGGCCAGAATCGTATGTGAATCCGCAGCTAGCGTGCACCAGTCCCTGACTATGATAGGGGGTAATAGCCACAAGTGCACCGGGGTGCAGTTGGTTTTTTGGCCACAAGTCGTGCAGCGTTGGTGTTAGACTGGCGGCACCCCCATGCACCCCCATGTTTTCTGACGCTCCGGACGCAATGGCGCCACTCCCGTCTCGCTGTGACCTTGCGTCGCGGAGATAGGCGGTTGGCTAGGGCCAGAATCGTATGTGAATCCGCAGCTAGCGTGACATGTTCATCACATACGACTCCCGAGTTAGCGGGTTTTCACTCTTGGCCCCTTAGTGGCAGTATGGGAGAATGACAGTCTGTTCCATTTTTCATCACATACGACTCCCGAGATAGCGCGTATTCACTCTTGGCCCCTTAGTGGCAGTATGGGAGAATGACAGTCTGTTACATGTTCATCACATACGGCTCTTGAGTTAGCGCTTGGAGGTTTGCTAGGGCCGGAATCATATACGAATCCGCAGGTATACCATGGGTTTGAGATTTTTTCGGCTCTGCTTAAGGCTTTAACCCTTGCGAGGTTAGCTTAAGTGGGGCACAGTGCACCAGTACTTATCGGTGCTTAAGCCTGGTTGTCCGTGGGGGGGGTGGTACCCAGAGGGGGGGGGTGTTTGCCACTTTGTGTTGCGGGCTTAGCATAGAGGGTGTTAGCTAGTTTGATTAGCGTGTTTAATTTGGGTTAAGTTTAGGAGTAGGATACAGGGTAATGCTCCCAGGCTCACACACACGCGCGCAGGGGACAGAGAGGAGTCTTTGGAGCCTCTGTGAGCAGCAGCAGCCTGTGTGAGAACATGCACTGTCTCCTAGGCCTCTCTGTGCCTCTCCAAGCGTCAGGGGTCAAACCAGAGGTCAAGCTGTTGCGGGCTTAGCATAGAGGGTGTTAGCTAGTTTGATTAGCGTGTTTAATTTGGGTTAAGTTTAGGAGTAGGATACAGGGTAATGCTCCCAGGCTCACACACACGCGCGCAGGGGACAGAGAGGAGTCTTTGGAGCCTCTGTGAGCAGCTGCAGCCTGTGTGAGCAACAGGCCCCTCTCTCTGTCCCTCTCTATCACCTGCGCGCGCGTGTGTGCGTGTGTGTGGCTGTGCCTGCTGTGGGGGGTCTAGCGCAGCTCTCTGTGTCTCTCCCTGCTCCTAGGCCCAAGTTGAGCCCGTCTGAGCACAAGCACTCATCCCCAGGCCTCTCCCGGCCCGTCCCATCACAGTAGCTAGTAGGCCTCTCACAAGGCCTTAGCTTAAGCTAATGTGTGTGTGTTTGGGGGGGAGGGGGGGGGGGGCGCTCAGGATTGGGTGAGATTCTAGATTAATTTTGACGCTCCGGACGCAATGCCGCCATCCCCGTCTCGCTGTGACCTTGCGTCGCGGAGCTAGGAGGTTTGCTAGGGCCGGAATCATATACGAACCCGCAGGTATACCATGGGTTTGAGATTTTTTCGGCTCTGCTTAAGGCTTTAACCCTTGCGAGGTTAGCTTAAGTGGGGCACAGTGCACCAGTACTTATCGGTGCTTAAGCCTGGTTGTCCGCGGGGGGGGTGGTACCCAGAGGGGGGGGGTGTTTGCCACTTTGTGTTGCGGGCTTAGCATAGAGGGTGTTAGCTAGTTTGATTAGCGTGTTTAATTTGGGTTAAGTTAAGGGGAGGGGGGGGGGCGCTCAGGATTGGGTGAGATTCTAGATTAATTTTGACGCTCCGGACGCAATGCCGCCATCCCCGTCTCGCTGTGACCTTGCGTCGCGGAGATAGGCGGTTGCTAGGGCCAGAATCGTATGTGAATCCGCAGCTAGCGTGCACCAGTCCCTGACTATGATAGGGGGTAATAGCCACAAGTGCACCGGGGTGCAGTTGGTTTTTTGGCCACAAGTCGTGCAGCGTTGGTGTTAGACTGGCGGCACCCCCATGCACCCCCATGTTTTCTGACGCTCCGGACGCAATGCCGCCATCCCCGTCTCGCTGTGACCTTGCGTCGCGGAGATAGGCGGTTGCTAGGGCCAGAATCGTATGTGAATCCGCAGCTAGCGTGCACCAGTCCCTGACTATGATAGGGGGTAATAGCCACAAGTGCACCGGGGTGCAGTTGGTTTTTTGGCCACAAGTCGTGCAGCGTTGGTGTTAGACTGGCGGCACCCCCATGCACCCCCATGTTTTCTGACGCTCCGGACGCAATGGCGCCACTCCCGTCTCGCTGTGACCTTGCGTCGCGGAGATAGGCGGTTGGCTAGGGCCAGAATCGTATGTGAATCCGCAGCTAGCGTGACATGTTCATCACATACGACTCCCGAGATAGCGCGTATTCACTCTAAGAGTGCAAGTTGGTTTTTTGGCCACAAGTCGTGCAGCGTTGGTGTTAGACTGGCGGCACCCCCATGCACCCCCATGTTTTCTGACGCTCCGGACGCAATGCCGCCATCCCCGTCTCGCTGTGACCTTGCGTCGCGGAGCTAGGAGGTTTGCTAGGGCCGGAATCGTATGTGAATCCGCAGCTAGCGTGACATGTTCATCACATACGACTCCCGAGTTAGCGGGTTTTCACTCTTGGCCCCTTAGTGGCAGTATGGGAGAATGACAGTCTGTTCCATTTTTCATCACATACGACTCCCGAGATAGCGCGTATTCACTCTAAGAGTGCAAGTTGGTTTTTTGGCCACAAGTCGTGCAGCGTTGGTGTTAGACTGGCGGCACCCCCATGCACCCCCATGTTTTCTGACGCTCCGGACGCAACGGCGCCACCCCCGTCTCGCTGTGACCTTGCGTCGCGGAGCTAGGCGGTTGGCTAGGGCCAGAATCATATACGAATCCGCAGTTAGCGTGCTTCCACATGCGGGGGGGGGTCGGGATTCACATGTGAGCACCTCCCTAGCGTGACTAGTGTCGCCCTCGTGTGGAAATCAGGCAGCTATGCCTCAGTGTTTTCACTCCTACTATCCCTGACTATGATAGGGGGTAATAGCCACAAGTGCACCGGGGTGCAGTTGGTTTTTTGGCCACAAGTCGTGCAGCGTTGGTGTTAGACTGGCGGCACCCCCATGCACCCCCATGTTTTCTGACGCTCCGGACGCAATGGCGCCACTCCCGTCTCGCTGTGACCTTGCGTCGCGGAGATAGGCGGTTGGCTAGGGCCAGAATCGTATGTGAATCCGCAGCTAGCGTGACATGTTCATCACATACGACTCCCGAGTTAGCGGGTTTTCACTCTTGGCCCCTTAGTGGCAGTATGGGAGAATGACAGTCTGTTCCATTTTTCATCACATACGACTCCCGAGATAGCGCGTATTCACTCTAAGAGTGCAAGTTGGTTTTTTGGCCACAAGTCGTGCAGCGTTGGTGTTAGACTGGCGGCACCCCCATGCACCCCCATGTTTTCTGACGCTCCGGACGCAACGGCGCCACCCCCGTCTCGCTGTGACCTTGCGTCGCGGAGCTAGGCGGTTGGCTAGGGCCAGAATCATATACGAATCCGCAGTTAGCGTGCTTCCACATGCGGGGGGGGGTCGGGATTCACATGTGAGCACCTCCCTAGCGTGACTAGTGTCGCCCTCGTGTGGAAATCAGGCAGCTATGCCTCAGTGTTTTCACTCCTACTATCCCTGACTATGATAGGGGGTAATAGCCACAAGTGCACCGGGGTGCAGTTGGTTTTTTGGCCACAAGTCGTGCAGCGTTGGTGTTAGACTGGCGGCACCCCCATGCACCCCCATGTTTTCTGACGCTCCGGACGCAATGGCGCCACTCCCGTCTCGCTGTGACCTTGCGTCGCGGAGATAGGCGGTTGGCTAGGGCCAGAATCGTATGTGAATCCGCAGCTAGCGTGACATGTTCATCACATACGACTCCCGAGTTAGCGGGTTTTCACTCTTGGCCCCTTAGTGGCAGTATGGGAGAATGACAGTCTGTTCCATTTTTCATCACATACGACTCCCGAGATAGCGCGTATTCACTCTAAGAGTGCAAGTTGGTTTTTTGGCCACAAGTCGTGCAGCGTTGGTGTTAGACTGGCGGCACCCCCATGCACCCCCATGTTTTCTGACGCTCCGGACGCAACGGCGCCACCCCCGTCTCGCTGTGACCTTGCGTCGCGGAGCTAGGCGGTTGGCTAGGGCCAGAATCATATACGAATCCGCAGTTAGCGTGCTTCCACATGCGGGGGGGGGTCGGGATTCACATGTGAGCACCTCCCTAGCGTGACTAGTGTCGCCCTCGTGTGGAAATCAGGCAGCTATGCCTCAGTGTTTTCACTCCTACTATCCCTGACTATGATAGGGGGTAATAGCCACAAGTGCACCGGGGTGCAGTTGGTTTTTTGGCCACAAGTCGTGCAGCGTTGGTGTTAGACTGGCGGCACCCCCATGCACCCCCATGTTTTCTGACGCTCCGGACGCAATGGCGCCACTCCCGTCTCGCTGTGACCTTGCGTCGCGGAGATAGGCGGTTGGCTAGGGCCAGAATCGTATGTGAATCCGCAGCTAGCGTGACATGTTCATCACATACGACTCCCGAGATAGCGCGTATTCACTCTAAGAGTGCAAGTTGGTTTTTTGGCCACAAGTCGTGCAGCGTTGGTGTTAGACTGGCGGCACCCCCATGCACCCCCATGTTTTCTGACGCTCCGGACGCAATGCCGCCATCCCCGTCTCGCTGTGACCTTGCGTCGCGGAGATAGGCGGTTGCTAGGGCCAGAATCGTATGTGAATCCGCAGCTAGCGTGCACCAGTCCCTGACTATGATAGGGGGTAATAGCCACAAGTGCACCGGGGTGCAGTTGGTTTTTTGGCCACAAGTCGTGCAGCGTTGGTGTTAGACTGGCGGCACCCCCATGCACCCCCATGTTTTCTGACGCTCCGGACGCAATGGCGCCACTCCCGTCTCGCTGTGACCTTGCGTCGCGGAGATAGGCGGTTGGCTAGGGCCAGAATCGTATGTGAATCCGCAGCTAGCGTGACATGTTCATCACATACGACTCCCGAGATAGCGCGTATTCACTCTAAGAGTGCAAGTTGGTTTTTTGGCCACAAGTCGTGCAGCGTTGGTGTTAGACTGGCTGCACCCCCATGCACCCCCATGTTTTCTGACGCTCCGGACGCAATGCCGCCATCCCCGTCTCGCTGTGACCTTGCGTCGCGGAGATAGGCGGTTGCTAGGGCCAGAATCGTATGTGAATCCGCAGCTAGCGTGCACCAGTCCCTGACTATGATAGGGGGTAATAGCCACAAGTGCACCGGGGTGCAGTTGGTTTTTTGGCCACAAGTCGTGCAGCGTTGGTGTTAGACTGGCGGCACCCCCATGCACCCCCATGTTTTCTGACGCTCCGGACGCAATGGCGCCACTCCCGTCTCGCTGTGACCTTGCGTCGCGGAGATAGGCGGTTGGCTAGGGCCAGAATCGTATGTGAATCCGCAGCTAGCGTGACATGTTCATCACATACGACTCCCGAGTTAGCGGGTTTTCACTCTTGGCCCCTTAGTGGCAGTATGGGAGAATGACAGTCTGTTCCATTTTTCATCACATACGACTCCCGAGATAGCGCGTATTCACTCTAAGAGTGCAAGTTGGTTTTTTGGCCACAAGTCGTGCAGCGTTGGTGTTAGACTGGCGGCACCCCCATGCACCCCCATGTTTTCTGACGCTCCGGACGCAACGGCGCCACCCCCGTCTCGCTGTGACCTTGCGTCGCGGAGCTAGGCGGTTGGCTAGGGCCAGAATCATATACGAATCCGCAGTTAGCGTGCTTCCACATGCGGGGGGGGGTCGGGATTCACATGTGAGCACCTCCCTAGCGTGACTAGTGTCGCCCTCGTGTGGAAATCAGGCAGCTATGCCTCAGTGTTTTCACTCCTACTATCCCTGACTATGATAGGGGGTAATAGCCACAAGTGCACCGGGGTGCAGTTGGTTTTTTGGCCACAAGTCGTGCAGCGTTGGTGTTAGACTGGCGGCACCCCCATGCACCCCCATGTTTTCTGACGCTCCGGACGCAATGGCGCCACTCCCGTCTCGCTGTGACCTTGCGTCGCGGAGATAGGCGGTTGGCTAGGGCCAGAATCGTATGTGAATCCGCAGCTAGCGTGACATGTTCATCACATACGACTCCCGAGTTAGCGGGTTTTCACTCTTGGCCCCTTAGTGGCAGTATGGGAGAATGACAGTCTGTTCCATTTTTCATCACATACGACTCCCGAGATAGCGCGTATTCACTCTTGGCCCCTTAGTGGCAGTATGGGAGAATGACAGTCTGTTACATGTTCATCACATACGGCTCTTGAGTTAGCGCTTGGAGGTTTGCTAGGGCCGGAATCATATACGAACCCGCAGGTATACCATGGGTTTGAGATTTTTTCGGCTCTGCTTAAGGCTTTAACCCTTGCGAGGTTAGCTTAAGTGGGGCACAGTGCACCAGTACTTATCGGTGCTTAAGCCTGGTTGTCCGTGGGGGGGTGGTACCCAGAGGGGGGGGGTGTTTGCCACTTTGTGTTGCGGGCTTAGCATAGAGGGTGTTAGCTAGTTTGATTAGCGTGTTTAATTTGGGTTAAGTTTAGGAGTAGGATACAGGGTAATGCTCCCAGGCTCACACACACGCGCGCAGGGGACAGAGAGGAGTCTTTGGAGCCTCTGTGAGCAGCAGCAGCCTGTGTGAGAACATGCACTGTCTCCTAGGCCTCTCTGTGCCTCTCCAAGCGTCAGGGGTCAAACCAGAGGTCAAGCTGTAGCTAGTAGGCCTCTGACAAGGCCTCGGCCTAAGTTGGGGCCTCTGTGAGTAGCTGCAGGCTGTGTGAGCACAAGCACTCTTCCCCAAGCCTCTCCAAGCATCAGGGGTCAAGTCAGAGGTCAGCAGTAGCTAGTAGGCCTCTCACAAGGCCTCAGTCTAAGTTGGGGCCTCTGTGAGCAGCTGGGGCCTGTGGGTGGGTGTGTGTGTGTGTAGGGGTGCTGCAGTGGGTCTAGCACAGCTCTCTGTGTCTCCCCAAGCATCTAGGCCCAAGGTGGGGCCTCTCTGAGCAGCTGGAGCCTCTCTGAGCAACAGGCCCCTCTCTCTGTCCCTCTCTATCACCTGCGCGCGCGTGTATGCGTGTGTGTGGCTGTGCTTGCTGGGGGGGGTCTAGCGCAGCTCTCTGTGTCTCTCCCTGCTCCTAGGCCCAAGTTGAGCCCGTCTGAGCACAAGCACTCATCCCCAGGCCTCTCCCGGCCCGTCCCATCACAGTAGCTAGTAGGCCTCTCACAAGGCCTTAGCTTAAGCTAATGTGTGTGTGTTTGGGGGGGAGGGGGGGGGGGCGCTCAGGATTGGGTGAGATTCTAGATTAATTTTGACGCTCCGGACGCAATGCCGCCATCCCCGTCTCGCTGTGACCTTGCGTCGCGGAGCTAGGAGGTTTGCTAGGGCCGGAATCATATACGAACCCGCAGGTATACCATGGGTTTGAGATTTTTTCGGCTCTGCTTAAGGCTTTAACCCTTGCGAGGTTAGCTTAAGTGGGGCACAGTGCACCAGTACTTATCGGTGCTTAAGCCTGGTTGTCCGTGGGGGGGTGGTACCCAGAGGGGGGGGGTGTTTGCCACTTTGTGTTGCGGGCTTAGCATAGAGGGTGTTAGCTAGTTTGATTAGCGTGTTTAATTTGGGTTAAGTTTAGGAGTAGGATACAGGGTAATGCTCCCAGGCTCACACACACGCGCGCAGGGGACAGAGAGGAGTCTTTGGAGCCTCTGTGAGCAGCAGCAGCCTGTGTGAGAACATGCACTGTCTCCTAGGCCTCTCTGTGCCTCTCCAAGCGTCAGGGGTCAAACCAGAGGTCAAGCTGTAGCTAGTAGGCCTCTGACAAGGCCTCGGCCTAAGTTGGGGCCTCTGTGAGTAGCTGCAGGCTGTGTGAGCACAAGCACTCTTCCCCAAGCCTCTCCAAGCATCAGGGGTCAAGTCAGAGGTCAGCAGTAGCTAGTAGGCCTCTCACAAGGCCTCAGTCTAAGTTGGGGCCTCTGTGAGCAGCTGGGGCCTGTGGGTGGGTGTGTGTGTGTGTAGGGGTGCTGCAGTGGGTCTAGCACAGCTCTCTGTGTCTCCCCAAGCATCTAGGCCCAAGGTGGGGCCTCTCTGAGCAGCTGGAGCCTCTCTGAGCAACAGGCCCCTCTCTCTGTCCCTCTCTATCACCTGCGCGCGCGTGTATGCGTGTGTGTGGCTGTGCTTGCTGGGGGGGGTCTAGCGCAGCTCTCTGTGTCTCTCCCTGCTCATAGGCCCAAGTTGAGCCCGTCTGAGCACAAGCACTCATCCCCAGGCCTCTCCCGGCCCGTCCCATCACAGTAGCTAGTAGGCCTCTCACAAGGCCTTAGCTTAAGCTAATGTGTGTGTGTTTGGGGGGGAGGGGGGGGGGGCGCTCAGGATTGGGTGAGATTCTAGATTAATTTTGACGCTCCGGACGCAATGCCGCCATCCCCGTCTCGCTGTGACCTTGCGTCGCGGAGCTAGGAGGTTTGCTAGGGCCGGAATCATATACGAACCCGCAGGTATACCATGGGTTTGAGATTTTTTCGGCTCTGCTTAAGGCTTTAACCCTTGCGAGGTTAGCTTAAGTGGGGCACAGTGCACCAGTACTTATCGGTGCTTAAGCCTGGTTGTCCGTGGGGGGGGGTGGTACCCAGAGGGGGGGGGTGTTTGCCACTTTGTGTTGCGGGCTTAGCATAGAGGGTGTTAGCTAGTTTGATTAGCGTGTTTAATTTGGGTTAAGTTAAGGGGAGGGGGGGGGGGCGCTCAGGATTGGGTGAGATTCTAGATTAATTTTGACGCTCCGGACGCAATGCCGCCATCCCCGTCTCGCTGTGACCTTGCGTCGCGGAGATAGGCGGTTGCTAGGGCCAGAATCGTATGTGAATCCGCAGCTAGCGTGCACCAGTCCCTGACTATGATAGGGGGTAATAGCCACAAGTGCACCGGGGTGCAGTTGGTTTTTTGGCCACAAGTCGTGCAGCGTTGGTGTTAGACTGGCGGCACCCCCATGCACCCCCATGTTTTCTGACGCTCCGGACGCAATGGCGCCACTCCCGTCTCGCTGTGACCTTGCGTCGCGGAGATAGGCGGTTGGCTAGGGCCAGAATCGTATGTGAATCCGCAGCTAGCGTGACATGTTCATCACATACGACTCCCGAGTTAGCGGGTTTTCACTCTTGGCCCCTTAGTGGCAGTATGGGAGAATGACAGTCTGTTCCATTTTTCATCACATACGACTCCCGAGATAGCGCGTATTCACTCTAAGAGTGCAAGTTGGTTTTTTGGCCACAAGTCGTGCAGCGTTGGTGTTAGACTGGCGGCACCCCCATGCACCCCCATGTTTTCTGACGCTCCGGACGCAATGGCGCCACTCCCGTCTCGCTGTGACCTTGCGTCGCGGAGATAGGCGGTTGGCTAGGGCCAGAATCGTATGTGAATCCGCAGCTAGCGTGCACCAGTCCCTGACTATGATAGGGGGTAATAGCCACAAGTGCACCGGGGTGCAGTTGGTTTTTTGGCCACAAGTCGTGCAGCGTTGGTGTTAGACTGGCGGCACCCCCATGCACCCCCATGTTTTCTGACGCTCCGGACGCAATGGCGCCACTCCCGTCTCGCTGTGACCTTGCGTCGCGGAGATAGGCGGTTGGCTAGGGCCAGAATCGTATGTGAATCCGCAGCTAGCGTGACATGTTCATCACATACGACTCCCGAGTTAGCGGGTTTTCACTCTTGGCCCCTTAGTGGCAGTATGGGAGAATGACAGTCTGTTCCATTTTTCATCACATACGACTCCCGAGATAGCGCGTATTCACTCTAAGAGTGCAAGTTGGTTTTTTGGCCACAAGTCGTGCAGCGTTGGTGTTAGACTGGCGGCACCCCCATGCACCCCCATGTTTTCTGACGCTCCGGACGCAATGGCGCCACTCCCGTCTCGCTGTGACCTTGCGTCGCGGAGATAGGCGGTTGGCTAGGGCCAGAATCGTATGTGAATCCGCAGCTAGCGTGCACCAGTCCCTGACTATGATAGGGGGTAATAGCCACAAGTGCACCGGGGTGCAGTTGGTTTTTTGGCCACAAGTCGTGCAGCGTTGGTGTTAGACTGGCGGCACCCCCATGCACCCCCATGTTTTCTGACGCTCCGGACGCAATGGCGCCACTCCCGTCTCGCTGTGACCTTGCGTCGCGGAGATAGGCGGTTGGCTAGGGCCAGAATCGTATGTGAATCCGCAGCTAGCGTGACATGTTCATCACATACGACTCCCGAGTTAGCGGGTTTTCACTCTTGGCCCCTTAGTGGCAGTATGGGAGAATGACAGTCTGTTCCATTTTTCATCACATACGACTCCCGAGATAGCGCGTATTCACTCTAAGAGTGCAAGTTGGTTTTTTGGCCACAAGTCGTGCAGCGTTGGTGTTAGACTGGCGGCACCCCCATGCACCCCCATGTTTTCTGACGCTCCGGACGCAACGGCGCCACCCCCGTCTCGCTGTGACCTTGCGTCGCGGAGCTAGGCGGTTGGCTAGGGCCAGAATCATATACGAATCCGCAGTTAGCGTGCTTCCACATGCGGGGGGGGGGTCGGGATTCACATGTGAGCACCTCCCTAGCGTGACTAGTGTCGCCCTCGTGTGGAAATCAGGCAGCTATGCCTCAGTGTTTTCACTCCTACTATCCCTGACTATGATAGGGGGTAATAGCCACAAGTGCACCGGGGTGCAGTTGGTTTTTTGGCCACAAGTCGTGCAGCGTTGGTGTTAGACTGGCGGCACCCCCATGCACCCCCATGTTTTCTGACGCTCCGGACGCAATGGCGCCACTCCCGTCTCGCTGTGACCTTGCGTCGCGGAGATAGGCGGTTGGCTAGGGCCAGAATCGTATGTGAATCCGCAGCTAGCGTGACATGTTCATCACATACGACTCCCGAGTTAGCGGGTTTTCACTCTTGGCCCCTTAGTGGCAGTATGGGAGAATGACAGTCTGTTCCATTTTTCATCACATACGACTCCCGAGATAGCGCGTATTCACTCTAAGAGTGCAAGTTGGTTTTTTGGCCACAAGTCGTGCAGCGTTGGTGTTAGACTGGCGGCACCCCCATGCACCCCCATGTTTTCTGACGCTCCGGACGCAACGGCGCCACCCCCGTCTCGCTGTGACCTTGCGTCGCGGAGCTAGGCGGTTGGCTAGGGCCAGAATCATATACGAATCCGCAGTTAGCGTGCTTCCACATGCGGGGGGGGGTCGGGATTCACATGTGAGCACCTCCCTAGCGTGACTAGTGTCGCCCTCGTGTGGAAATCAGGCAGCTATGCCTCAGTGTTTTCACTCCTACTATCCCTGACTATGATAGGGGGTAATAGCCACAAGTGCACCGGGGTGCAGTTGGTTTTTTGGCCACAAGTCGTGCAGCGTTGGTGTTAGACTGGCGGCACCCCCATGCACCCCCATGTTTTCTGACGCTCCGGACGCAATGGCGCCACTCCCGTCTCGCTGTGACCTTGCGTCGCGGAGATAGGCGGTTGGCTAGGGCCAGAATCGTATGTGAATCCGCAGCTAGCGTGACATGTTCATCACATACGACTCCCGAGTTAGCGGGTTTTCACTCTTGGCCCCTTAGTGGCAGTATGGGAGAATGACAGTCTGTTCCATTTTTCATCACATACGACTCCCGAGATAGCGCGTATTCACTCTAAGAGTGCAAGTTGGTTTTTTGGCCACAAGTCGTGCAGCGTTGGTGTTAGACTGGCGGCACCCCCATGCACCCCCATGTTTTCTGACGCTCCGGACGCAACGGCGCCACCCCCGTCTCGCTGTGACCTTGCGTCGCGGAGCTAGGCGGTTGGCTAGGGCCAGAATCATATACGAATCCGCAGTTAGCGTGCTTCCACATGCGGGGGGGGGTCGGGATTCACATGTGAGCACCTCCCTAGCGTGACTAGTGTCGCCCTCGTGTGGAAATCAGGCAGCTATGCCTCAGTGTTTTCACTCCTACTATCCCTGACTATGATAGGGGGTAATAGCCACAAGTGCACCGGGGTGCAGTTGGTTTTTTGGCCACAAGTCGTGCAGCGTTGGTGTTAGACTGGCGGCACCCCCATGCACCCCCATGTTTTCTGACGCTCCGGACGCAATGGCGCCACTCCCGTCTCGCTGTGACCTTGCGTCGCGGAGATAGGCGGTTGGCTAGGGCCAGAATCGTATGTGAATCCGCAGCTAGCGTGACATGTTCATCACATACGACTCCCGAGTTAGCGGGTTTTCACTCTTGGCCCCTTAGTGGCAGTATGGGAGAATGACAGTCTGTTCCATTTTTCATCACATACGACTCCCGAGATAGCGCGTATTCACTCTAAGAGTGCAAGTTGGTTTTTTGGCCACAAGTCGTGCAGCGTTGGTGTTAGACTGGCGGCACCCCCATGCACCCCCATGTTTTCTGACGCTCCGGACGCAACGGCGCCACCCCCGTCTCGCTGTGACCTTGCGTCGCGGAGCTAGGCGGTTGGCTAGGGCCAGAATCATATACGAATCCGCAGTTAGCGTGCTTCCACATGCGGGGGGGGGTCGGGATTCACATGTGAGCACCTCCCTAGCGTGACTAGTGTCGCCCTCGTGTGGAAATCAGGCAGCTATGCCTCAGTGTTTTCACTCCTACTATCCCTGACTATGATAGGGGGTAATAGCCACAAGTGCACCGGGGTGCAGTTGGTTTTTTGGCCACAAGTCGTGCAGCGTTGGTGTTAGACTGGCGGCACCCCCATGCACCCCCATGTTTTCTGACGCTCCGGACGCAATGGCGCCACTCCCGTCTCGCTGTGACCTTGCGTCGCGGAGATAGGCGGTTGGCTAGGGCCAGAATCGTATGTGAATCCGCAGCTAGCGTGACATGTTCATCACATACGACTCCCGAGTTAGCGGGTTTTCACTCTTGGCCCCTTAGTGGCAGTATGGGAGAATGACAGTCTGTTCCATTTTTCATCACATACGACTCCCGAGATAGCGCGTATTCACTCTAAGAGTGCAAGTTGGTTTTTTGGCCACAAGTCGTGCAGCGTTGGTGTTAGACTGGCGGCACCCCCATGCACCCCCATGTTTTCTGACACTCCGGACGCAACGGCGCCACCCCCGTCTCGCTGTGACCTTGCGTCGCGGAGCTAGGCGGTTGGCTAGGGCCAGAATCATATACGAATCCGCAGTTAGCGTGCTTCCACATGCGGGGGGGGGTCGGGATTCACATGTGAGCACCTCCCTAGCGTGACTAGTGTCGCCCTCGTGTGGAAATCAGGCAGCTATGCCTCAGTGTTTTCACTCCTACTATCCCTGACTATGATAGGGGGTAATAGCCACAAGTGCACCGGGGTGCAGTTGGTTTTTTGGCCACAAGTCGTGCAGCGTTGGTGTTAGACTGGCGGCACCCCCATGCACCCCCATGTTTTCTGACGCTCCGGACGCAATGGCGCCACTCCCGTCTCGCTGTGACCTTGCGTCGCGGAGATAGGCGGTTGGCTAGGGCCAGAATCGTATGTGAATCCGCAGCTAGCGTGACATGTTCATCACATACGACTCCCGAGTTAGCGGGTTTTCACTCTTGGCCCCTTAGTGGCAGTATGGGAGAATGACAGTCTGTTCCATTTTTCATCACATACGACTCCCGAGATAGCGCGTATTCACTCTTGGCCCCTTAGTGGCAGTATGGGAGAATGACAGTCTGTTACATGTTCATCACATACGGCTCTTGAGTTAGCGCTTGGAGGTTTGCTAGGGCCGGAATCATATACGAACCCGCAGGTATACCATGGGTTTGAGATTTTTTCGGCTCTGCTTAAGGCTTTAACCCTTGCGAGGTTAGCTTAAGTGGGGCACAGTGCACCAGTACTTATCGGTGCTTAAGCCTGGTTGTCCGTGGGGGGGTGGTACCCAGAGGGGGGGGGGTGTTTGCCACTTTGTGTTGCGGGCTTAGCATAGAGGGTGTTAGCTAGTTTGATTAGCGTGTTTAATTTGGGTTAAGTTTAGGAGTAGGATACAGGGTAATGCTCCCAGGCTCACACACACGCGCGCAGGGGACAGAGAGGAGTCTTTGGAGCCTCTGTGAGCAGCAGCAGCCTGTGTGAGAACATGCACTGTCTCCTAGGCCTCTCTGTGCCTCTCCAAGCGTCAGGGGTCAAACCAGAGGTCAAGCTGTTGCGGGCTTAGCATAGAGGGTGTTAGCTAGTTTGATTAGTGTGTTTAATTTGGGTTAAGTTTAGGAGTAGGATACAGGGTAATGCTCCCAGGCTCACAGACACGCGCGCAGGGGACAGAGAGGAGTCTTTGGAGCCTCTGTGAGCAGCTGCAGCCTGTGTGAGCAACAGGCCCCTCTCTCTGTCCCTCTCTATCACCTGCGCGCGCGTGTGTGCGTGTGTGTGGCTGTGCCTGCTGTGGGGGGTCTAGCGCAGCTCTCTGTGTCTCTCCCTGCTCCTAGGCCCAAGTTGAGCCCGTCTGAGCACAAGCACTCATCCCCAGGCCTCTCCCGGCCCGACCCATCACAGTAGCTAGTAGGCCTCTCACAAGGCCTTAGCTTAAGCTAATGTGTGTGTGTTTGGGGGGGAGGGGGGGGGGGCGCTCAGGATTGGGTGAGATTCTAGATTAATTTTGACGCTCCGGACGCAATGCCGCCATCCCCGTCTCGCTGTGACCTTGCGTCGCGGAGCTAGGAGGTTTGCTAGGGCCGGAATCATATACGAACCCGCAGGTATACCATGGGTTTGAGATTTTTTCGGCTCTGCTTAAGGCTTTAACCCTTGCGAGGTTAGCTTAAGTGGGGCACAGTGCACCAGTACTTATCGGTGCTTAAGCCTGGTTGTCCGTGGGGGGGGGTGGTACCCAGAGGGGGGGGGTGTTTGCCACTTTGTGTTGCGGGCTTAGCATAGAGGGTGTTAGCTAGTTTGATTAGCGTGTTTAATTTGGGTTAAGTTAAGGGGAGGGGGGGGGGGCGCTCAGGATTGGGTGAGATTCTAGATTAATTTTGACGCTCCGGACGCAATGCCGCCATCCCCGTCTCGCTGTGACCTTGCGTCGCGGAGATAGGCGGTTGCTAGGGCCAGAATCGTATGTGAATCCGCAGCTAGCGTGCACCAGTCCCTGACTATGATAGGGGGTAATAGCCACAAGTGCACCGGGGTGCAGTTGGTTTTTTGGCCACAAGTCGTGCAGCGTTGGTGTTAGACTGGCGGCACCCCCATGCACCCCCATGTTTTCTGACGCTCCGGACGCAATGGCGCCACTCCCGTCTCGCTGTGACCTTGCGTCGCGGAGATAGGCGGTTGGCTAGGGCCAGAATCGTATGTGAATCCGCAGCTAGCGTGACATGTTCATCACATACGACTCCCGAGTTAGCGGGTTTTCACTCTTGGCCCCTTAGTGGCAGTATGGGAGAATGACAGTCTGTTCCATTTTTCATCACATACGACTCCCGAGATAGCGCGTATTCACTCTAAGAGTGCAAGTTGGTTTTTTGGCCACAAGTCGTGCAGCGTTGGTGTTAGACTGGCGGCACCCCCATGCACCCCCATGTTTTCTGACGCTCCGGACGCAATGCCGCCATCCCCGTCTCGCTGTGACCTTGCGTCGCGGAGATAGGCGGTTGCTAGGGCCAGAATCGTATGTGAATCCGCAGCTAGCGTGCACCAGTCCCTGACTATGATAGGGGGTAATAGCCACAAGTGCACCGGGGTGCAGTTGGTTTTTTGGCCACAAGTCGTGCAGCGTTGGTGTTAGACTGGCGGCACCCCCATGCACCCCCATGTTTTCTGACGCTCCGGACGCAATGGCGCCACTCCCGTCTCGCTGTGACCTTGCGTCGCGGAGATAGGCGGTTGGCTAGGGCCAGAATCGTATGTGAATCCGCAGCTAGCGTGACATGTTCATCACATACGACTCCCGAGATAGCGCGTATTCACTCTAAGAGTGCAAGTTGTTTTTTTGGCCACAAGTCGTGCAGCGTTGGTGTTAGACTGGCGGCACCCCCATGCACCCCCATGTTTTCTGACGCTCCGGACGCAATGCCGCCATCCCCGTCTCGCTGTGACCTTGCGTCGCGGAGATAGGCGGTTGCTAGGGCCAGAATCGTATGTGAATCCGCAGCTAGCGTGCACCAGTCCCTGACTATGATAGGGGGTAATAGCCACAAGTGCACCGGGGTGCAGTTGGTTTTTTGGCCACAAGTCGTGCAGCGTTGGTGTTAGACTGGCGGCACCCCCATGCACCCCCATGTTTTCTGACGCTCCGGACGCAATGGCGCCACTCCCGTCTCGCTGTGACCTTGCGTCGCGGAGATAGGCGGTTGGCTAGGGCCAGAATCGTATGTGAATCCGCAGCTAGCGTGACATGTTCATCACATACGACTCCCGAGTTAGCGGGTTTTCACTCTTGGCCCCTTAGTGGCAGTATGGGAGAATGACAGTCTGTTCCATTTTTCATCACATACGACTCCCGAGATAGCGCGTATTCACTCTAAGAGTGCAAGTTGGTTTTTTGGCCACAAGTCGTGCAGCGTTGGTGTTAGACTGGCGGCACCCCCATGCACCCCCATGTTTTCTGACGCTCCGGACGCAACGGCGCCACCCCCGTCTCGCTGTGACCTTGCGTCGCGGAGCTAGGCGGTTGGCTAGGGCCAGAATCATATACGAATCCGCAGTTAGCGTGCTTCCACATGCGGGGGGGGGTCGGGATTCACATGTGAGCACCTCCCTAGCGTGACTAGTGTCGCCCTCGTGTGGAAATCAGGCAGCTATGCCTCAGTGTTTTCACTCCTACTATCCCTGACTATGATAGGGGGTAATAGCCACAAGTGCACCGGGGTGCAGTTGGTTTTTTGGCCACAAGTCGTGCAGCGTTGGTGTTAGACTGGCGGCACCCCCATGCACCCCCATGTTTTCTGACGCTCCGGACGCAATGGCACCACTCCCGTCTCGCTGTGACCTTGCGTCGCGGAGATAGGCGGTTGGCTAGGGCCAGAATCGTATGTGAATCCGCAGCTAGCGTGACATGTTCATCACATACGACTCCCGAGATAGCGCGTATTCACTCTAAGAGTGCAAGTTGTTTTTTTGGCCACAAGTCGTGCAGCGTTGGTGTTAGACTGGCGGCACCCCCATGCACCCCCATGTTTTCTGACGCTCCGGACGCAATGCCGCCATCCCCGTCTCGCTGTGACCTTGCGTCGCGGAGATAGGCGGTTGCTAGGGCCAGAATCGTATGTGAATCCGCAGCTAGCGTGCACCAGTCCCTGACTATGATAGGGGGTAATAGCCACAAGTGCACCGGGGTGCAGTTGGTTTTTTGGCCACAAGTCGTGCAGCGTTGGTGTTAGACTGGCGGCACCCCCATGCACCCCCATGTTTTCTGACGCTCCGGACGCAATGGCACCACTCCCGTCTCGCTGTGACCTTGCGTCGCGGAGATAGGCGGTTGGCTAGGGCCAGAATCGTATGTGAATCCGCAGCTAGCGTGACATGTTCATCACATACGACTCCCGAGATAGCGCGTATTCACTCTAAGAGTGCAAGTTGTTTTTTTGGCCACAAGTCGTGCAGCGTTGGTGTTAGACTGGCGGCACCCCCATGCACCCCCATGTTTTCTGACGCTCCGGACGCAATGCCGCCATCCCCGTCTCGCTGTGACCTTGCGTCGCGGAGATAGGCGGTTGCTAGGGCCAGAATCGTATGTGAATCCGCAGCTAGCGTGCACCAGTCCCTGACTATGATAGGGGGTAATAGCCACAAGTGCACCGGGGTGCAGTTGGTTTTTTGGCCACAAGTCGTGCAGCGTTGGTGTTAGACTGGCGGCACCCCCATGCACCCCCATGTTTTCTGACGCTCCGGACGCAATGGCGCCACTCCCGTCTCGCTGTGACCTTGCGTCGCGGAGATAGGCGGTTGGCTAGGGCCAGAATCGTATGTGAATCCGCAGCTAGCGTGACATGTTCATCACATACGACTCCCGAGATAGCGCGTATTCACTCTAAGAGTGCAAGTTGGTTTTTTGGCCACAAGTCGTGCAGCGTTGGTGTTAGACTGGCGGCACCCCCATGCACCCCCATGTTTTCTGACGCTCCGGACGCAATGCCGCCATCCCCGTCTCGCTGTGACCTTGCGTCGCGGAGATAGGCGGTTGCTAGGGCCAGAATCGTATGTGAATCCGCAGCTAGCGTGCACCAGTCCCTGACTATGATAGGGGGTAATAGCCTCAAGTGCACCGGGGTGCAGTTGGTTTTTTGGCCACAAGTCGTGCAGCGTTGGTGTTAGACTGGCGGCACCCCCATGCACCCCCATGTTTTCTGACGCTCCGGACGCAATGGCGCCACTCCCGTCTCGCTGTGACCTTGCGTCGCGGAGATAGGCGGTTGGCTAGGGCCAGAATCGTATGTGAATCCGCAGCTAGCGTGACATGTTCATCACATACGACTCCCGAGTTAGCGGGTTTTCACTCTTGGCCCCTTAGTGGCAGTATGGGAGAATGACAGTCTGTTCCATTTTTCATCACATACGACTCCCGAGATAGCGCGTATTCACTCTAAGAGTGCAAGTTGGTTTTTTGGCCACAAGTCGTGCAGCGTTGGTGTTAGACTGGCGGCACCCCCATGCACCCCCATGTTTTCTGACGCTCCGGACGCAACGGCGCCACCCCCGTCTCGCTGTGACCTTGCGTCGCGGAGCTAGGCGGTTGGCTAGGGCCAGAATCATATACGAATCCGCAGTTAGCGTGCTTCCACATGCGGGGGGGGGTCGGGATTCACATGTGAGCACCTCCCTAGCGTGACTAGTGTCGCCCTCGTGTGGAAATCAGGCAGCTATGCCTCAGTGTTTTCACTCCTACTATCCCTGACTATGATAGGGGGTAATAGCCACAAGTGCACCGGGGTGCAGTTGGTTTTTTGGCCACAAGTCGTGCAGCGTTGGTGTTAGACTGGCGGCACCCCCATGCACCCCCATGTTTTCTGACGCTCCGGACGCAATGGCGCCACTCCCGTCTCGCTGTGACCTTGCGTCGCGGAGATAGGCGGTTGGCTAGGGCCAGAATCGTATGTGAATCCGCAGCTAGCGTGACATGTTCATCACATACGACTCCCGAGATAGCGCGTATTCACTCTAAGAGTGCAAGTTGGTTTTTTGGCCACAAGTCGTGCAGCGTTGGTGTTAGACTGGCGGCACCCCCATGCACCCCCATGTTTTCTGACGCTCCGGACGCAATGCCGCCATCCCCGTCTCGCTGTGACCTTGCGTCGCGGAGATAGGCGGTTGCTAGGGCCAGAATCGTATGTGAATCCGCAGCTAGCGTGCACCAGTCCCTGACTATGATAGGGGGTAATAGCCTCAAGTGCACCGGGGTGCAGTTGGTTTTTTGGCCACAAGTCGTGCAGCGTTGGTGTTAGACTGGCGGCACCCCCATGCACCCCCATGTTTTCTGACGCTCCGGACGCAATGGCGCCACTCCCGTCTCGCTGTGACCTTGCGTCGCGGAGATAGGCGGTTGGCTAGGGCCAGAATCGTATGTGAATCCGCAGCTAGCGTGACATGTTCATCACATACGACTCCCGAGTTAGCGGGTTTTCACTCTTGGCCCCTTAGTGGCAGTATGGGAGAATGACAGTCTGTTCCATTTTTCATCACATACGACTCCCGAGATAGCGCGTATTCACTCTTGGCCCCTTAGTGGCAGTATGGGAGAATGACAGTCTGTTACATGTTCATCACATACGGCTCTTGAGTTAGCGCTTGGAGGTTTGCTAGGGCCGGAATCATATACGAACCCGCAGGTATACCATGGGTTTGAGATTTTTTCGGCTCTGCTTAAGGCTTTAACCCTTGCGAGGTTAGCTTAAGTGGGGCACAGTGCACCAGTACTTATCGGTGCTTAAGCCTGGTTGTCCGTGGGGGGGGTGGTACCCAGAGGGGGGGGGTGTTTGCCACTTTGTGTTGCGGGCTTAGCATAGAGGGTGTTAGCTAGTTTGATTAGCGTGTTTAATTTGGGTTAAGTTTAGGAGTAGGATACAGGGTAATGCTCCCAGGCTCACACACACGCGCGCAGGGGACAGAGAGGAGTCTTTGGAGCCTCTGTGAGCAGCAGCAGCCTGTGTGAGAACATGCACTGTCTCCTAGGCCTCTCTGTGCCTCTCCAAGCGTCAGGGGTCAAACCAGAGGTCAAGCTGTAGCTAGTAGACCTCTGACAAGGCCTCGGCCTAAGTTGGGGCCTCTGTGAGTAGCTGCAGGCTGTGTGAGCACAAGCACTCTTCCCCAAGCCTCTCCAAGCATCAGGGGTCAAGTCAGAGGTCAGCAGTAGCTAGTAGGCCTCTCACAAGGCCTCAGTCTAAGTTATCGGTGCTTAAGCCTGGTTGTCCGTGGGGGGGTGGTACCCAGAGGGGGGGGGTGTTTGCCACTTTGTGTTGCGGGCTTAGCATAGAGGGTGTTAGCTAGTTTGATTAGCGTGTTTAATTTGGGTTAAGTTTAGGAGTAGGATACAGGGTAATGCTCCCAGGCTCACACACACGCGCGCAGGGGACAGAGAGGAGTCTTTGGAGCCTCTGTGAGCAGCTGCAGCCTGTGTGAGCAACAGGCCCCTCTCTATGTCCCTCTCTATCACCTGCGCGCGCGTGTGTGCGTGTGTGTGGCTGTGCCTGCTGTGGGGGGTCTAGCGCAGCTCTCTGTGTCTCTCCCTGCTCCTAGGCCCAAGTTGAGCCCGTCTGAGCACAAGCACTCATCCCCAGGCCTCTCCCGGCCCGACCCATCACAGTAGCTAGTAGGCCTCTCACAAGGCCTTAGCTTAAGCTAATGTGTGTGTGTTTGGGGGGGAGGGGGGGGGGGCGCTCAGGATTGGGTGAGATTCTAGATTAATTTTGACGCTCCGGACGCAACGCCGCCATCCCCGTCTCGCTGTGACCTTGCGTCGCGGAGATAGGCGGTTGCTAGGGCCAGAATCGTATGTGAATCCGCAGCTAGCGTGCACCAGTCCCTGACTATGATAGGGGGTAATAGCCACAAGTGCACCGGGGTGCAGTTGGTTTTTTGGCCACAAGTCGTGCAGCGTTGGTGTTAGACTGGCGGCACCCCCATGCACCCCCATGTTTTCTGACGCTCCGGACGCAATGGCGCCACTCCCGTCTCGCTGTGACCTTGCGTCGCGGAGATAGGCGGTTGGCTAGGGCCAGAATCATATGTGAATCCGCAGCTAGCGTGACATGTTCATCACATACGACTCCCGAGATAGCGCGTATTCACTCTAAGAGTGCAAGTTGGTTTTTTGGCCACAAGTCGTGCAGCGTTGGTGTTAGACTGGCGGCACCCCCATGCACCCCCATGTTTTCTGACGCTCCGGACGCAATGCCGCCATCCCCGTCTCGCTGTGACCTTGCGTCGCGGAGATAGGCGGTTGCTAGGGCCAGAATCGTATGTGAATCCGCAGCTAGCGTGCACCAGTCCCTGACTATGATAGGGGGTAATAGCCACAAGTGCACCGGGGTGCAGTTGGTTTTTTGGCCACAAGTCGTGCAGCGTTGGTGTTAGACTGGCGGCACCCCCATGCACCCCCATGTTTTCTGACGCTCCGGACGCAATGGCGCCACTCCCGTCTCGCTGTGACCTTGCGTCGCGGAGATAGGCGGTTGGCTAGGGCCAGAATCGTATGTGAATCCGCAGCTAGCGTGACATGTTCATCACATACGACTCCCGAGATAGCGCGTATTCACTCTAAGAGTGCAAGTTGTTTTTTTGGCCACAAGTCGTGCAGCGTTGGTGTTAGACTGGCGGCACCCCCATGCACCCCCATGTTTTCTGACGCTCCGGACGCAATGCCGCCATCCCCGTCTCGCTGTGACCTTGCGTCGCGGAGATAGGCGGTTGCTAGGGCCAGAATCGTATGTGAATCCGCAGCTAGCGTGCACCAGTCCCTGACTATGATAGGGGGTAATAGCCACAAGTGCACCGGGGTGCAGTTGGTTTTTTGGCCACAAGTCGTGCAGCGTTGGTGTTAGACTGGCGGCACCCCCATGCACCCCCATGTTTTCTGACGCTCCGGACGCAATGGCGCCACTCCCGTCTCGCTGTGACCTTGCGTCGCGGAGATAGGCGGTTGGCTAGGGCCAGAATCGTATGTGAATCCGCAGCTAGCGTGACATGTTCATCACATACGACTCCCGAGTTAGCGGGTTTTCACTCTTGGCCCCTTAGTGGCAGTATGGGAGAATGACAGTCTGTTCCATTTTTCATCACATACGACTCCCGAGATAGCGCGTATTCACTCTTGGCCCCTTAGTGGCAGTATGGGAGAATGACAGTCTGTTACATGTTCATCACATACGGCTCTTGAGTTAGCGCTTGGAGGTTTGCTAGGGCCGGAATCATATACGAACCCGCAGGTATACCATGGGTTTGAGATTTTTTCGGCTCTGCTTAAGGCTTTAACCCTTGCGAGGTTAGCTTAAGTGGGGCACAGTGCACCAGTACTTATCGGTGCTTAAGCCTGGTTGTCCGTGGGGGGGGTGGTACCCAGAGGGGGGGGGTGTTTGCCACTTTGTGTTGCGGGCTTAGCATAGAGGGTGTTAGCTAGTTTGATTAGCGTGTTTAATTTGGGTTAAGTTTAGGAGTAGGATACAGGGTAATGCTCCCAGGCTCACACACACGCGCGCAGGGGACAGAGAGGAGTCTTTGGAGCCTCTGTGAGCAGCTGCAGCCTGTGTGAGCAACAGGCCCCTCTCTCTGTCCCTCTCTATCACCTGCGCGCGCTTGTGTGCGTGTGTGTGGCTGTGCCTGCTGTGGGGGGTCTAGCGCAGCTCTCTGTGTCTCTCCCTGCTCCTAGGCCCAAGTTGAGCCCGTCTGAGCACAAGCACTCATCCCCAGGCCTCTCCCGGCCCGTCCCATCACAGTAGCTAGTAGGCCTCTCACAAGGCCTTAGCTTAAGCTAATGTGTGTGTGTTTGGGGGGGAGGGGGGGGGGGCGCTCAGGATTGGGTGAGATTCTAGATTAATTTTGACGCTCCGGACGCAATGCCGCCATCCCCGTCTCGCTGTGACCTTGCGTCGCGGAGCTAGGAGGTTTGCTAGGGCCGGAATCATATACGAACCCGCAGGTATACCATGGGTTTGAGATTTTTTCGGCTCTGCTTAAGGCTTTAACCCTTGCGAGGTTAGCTTAAGTGGGGCACAGTGCACCAGTACTTATCGGTGCTTAAGCCTGGTTGTCCGTGGGGGGGGGTGGTACCCAGAGGGGGGGGGTGTTTGCCACTTTGTGTTGCGGGCTTAGCATAGAGGGTGTTAGCTAGTTTGATTAGCGTGTTTAATTTGGGTTAAGTTAAGGGGAGGGGGGGGGGGCGCTCAGGATTGGGTGAGATTCTAGATTAATTTTGACGCTCCGGACGCAATGCCGCCATCCCCGTCTCGCTGTGACCTTGCGTCGCGGAGATAGGCGGTTGCTAGGGCCAGAATCGTATGTGAATCCGCAGCTAGCGTGCACCAGTCCCTGACTATGATAGGGGGTAATAGCCACAAGTGCACCGGGGTGCAGTTGGTTTTTTGGCCACAAGTCGTGCAGCGTTGGTGTTAGACTGGCGGCACCCCCATGCACCCCCATGTTTTCTGACGCTCCGGACGCAATGGCGCCACTCCCGTCTCGCTGTGACCTTGCGTCGCGGAGATAGGCGGTTGGCTAGGGCCAGAATCGTATGTGAATCCGCAGCTAGCGTGACATGTTCATCACATACGACTCCCGAGTTAGCGGGTTTTCACTCTTGGCCCCTTAGTGGCAGTATGGGAGAATGACAGTCTGTTCCATTTTTCATCACATACGACTCCCGAGATAGCGCGTATTCACTCTAAGAGTGCAAGTTGGTTTTTTGGCCACAAGTCGTGCAGCGTTGTTGTTAGACTGGCGGCACCCCCATGCACCCCCATGTTTTCTGACGCTCCGGACGCAATGGCACCACTCCCGTCTCGCTGTGACCTTGCGTCGCGGAGATAGGCGGTTGGCTAGGGCCAGAATCGTATGTGAATCCGCAGCTAGCGTGACCTGTTCATCACATACGACTCCCGAGATAGCGCATATTCACTCTAAGAGTGCAAGTTGTTTTTTTGGCCACAAGTCGTGCAGCGTTGGTGTTAGACTGGCGGCACCCCCATGCACCCCCATGTTTTCTGACGCTCCGGACGCAATGCCGCCATCCCCGTCTCGCTGTGACCTTGCGTCGCGGAGATAGGCGGTTGCTAGGGCCAGAATCGTATGTGAATCCGCAGCTAGCGTGCACCAGTCCCTGACTATGATAGGGGGTAATAGCCACAAGTGCACCGGGGTGCAGTTGGTTTTTTGGCCACAAGTCGTGCAGCGTTGGTGTTAGACTGGCGGCACCCCCATGCACCCCCATGTTTTCTGACGCTCCGGACGCAATGGCGCCACTCCCGTCTCGCTGTGACCTTGCGTCGCGGAGATAGGCGGTTGGCTAGGGCCAGAATCGTATGTGAATCCGCAGCTAGCGTGACATGTTCATCACATACGACTCCCGAGTTAGCGGGTTTTCACTCTTGGCCCCTTAGTGGCAGTATGGGAGAATGACAGTCTGTTCCATTTTTCATCACATACGACTCCCGAGATAGCGCGTATTCACTCTTGGCCCCTTAGTGGCAGTATGGGAGAATGACAGTCTGTTACATGTTCATCACATACGGCTCTTGAGTTAGCGCTTGGAGGTTTGCTAGGGCCGGAATCATATACGAACCCGCAGGTATACCATGGGTTTGAGATTTTTTCGGCTCTGCTTAAGGCTTTAACCCTTGCGAGGTTAGCTTAAGTGGGGCACAGTGCACCAGTACTTATCGGTGCTTAAGCCTGGTTGTCCGTGGGGGGGGTGGTACCCAGAGGGGGGGGGTGTTTGCCACTTTGTGTTGCGGGCTTAGCATAGAGGGTGTTAGCTAGTTTGATTAGCGTGTTTAATTTGGGTTAAGTTTAGGAGTAGGATACAGGGTAATGCTCCCAGGCTCACACACACGCGCGCAGGGGACAGAGAGGAGTCTTTGGAGCCTCTGTGAGCAGCAGCAGCCTGTGTGAGAACATGCACTGTCTCCTAGGCCTCTCTGTGCCTCTCCAAGCGTCAGGGGTCAAACCAGAGGTCAAGCTGTAGCTAGTAGACCTCTGACAAGGCCTCGGCCTAAGTTGGGGCCTCTGTGAGTAGCTGCAGGCTGTGTGAGCACAAGCACTCTTCCCCAAGCCTCTCCAAGCATCAGGGGTCAAGTCAGAGGTCAGCAGTAGCTAGTAGGCCTCTCACAAGGCCTCAGTCTAAGTTATCGGTGCTTAAGCCTGGTTGTCCGTGGGGGGGTGGTACCCAGAGGGGGGGGGTGTTTGCCACTTTGTGTTGCGGGCTTAGCATAGAGGGTGTTAGCTAGTTTGATTAGCGTGTTTAATTTGGGTTAAGTTTAGGAGTAGGATACAGGGTAATGCTCCCAGGCTCACACACACGCGCGCAGGGGACAGAGAGGAGTCTTTGGAGCCTCTGTGAGCAGCTGCAGCCTGTGTGAGCAACAGGCCCCTCTCTATGTCCCTCTCTATCACCTGCGCGCGCGTGTGTGCGTGTGTGTGGCTGTGCCTGCTGTGGGGGGTCTAGCGCAGCTCTCTGTGTCTCTCCCTGCTCCTAGGCCCAAGTTGAGCCCGTCTGAGCACAAGCACTCATCCCCAGGCCTCTCCCGGCCCGACCCATCACAGTAGCTAGTAGGCCTCTCACAAGGCCTTAGCTTAAGCTAATGTGTGTGTGTTTGGGGGGGAGGGGGGGGGGGCGCTCAGGATTGGGTGAGATTCTAGATTAATTTTGACGCTCCGGACGCAACGCCGCCATCCCCGTCTCGCTGTGACCTTGCGTCGCGGAGATAGGCGGTTGCTAGGGCCAGAATCGTATGTGAATCCGCAGCTAGCGTGCACCAGTCCCTGACTATGATAGGGGGTAATAGCCACAAGTGCACCGGGGTGCAGTTGGTTTTTTGGCCACAAGTCGTGCAGCGTTGGTGTTAGACTGGCGGCACCCCCATGCACCCCCATGTTTTCTGACGCTCCGGACGCAATGGCGCCACTCCCGTCTCGCTGTGACCTTGCGTCGCGGAGATAGGCGGTTGGCTAGGGCCAGAATCATATGTGAATCCGCAGCTAGCGTGACATGTTCATCACATACGACTCCCGAGATAGCGCGTATTCACTCTAAGAGTGCAAGTTGGTTTTTTGGCCACAAGTCGTGCAGCGTTGGTGTTAGACTGGCGGCACCCCCATGCACCCCCATGTTTTCTGACGCTCCGGACGCAATGCCGCCATCCCCGTCTCGCTGTGACCTTGCGTCGCGGAGATAGGCGGTTGCTAGGGCCAGAATCGTATGTGAATCCGCAGCTAGCGTGCACCAGTCCCTGACTATGATAGGGGGTAATAGCCACAAGTGCACCGGGGTGCAGTTGGTTTTTTGGCCACAAGTCGTGCAGCGTTGGTGTTAGACTGGCGGCACCCCCATGCACCCCCATGTTTTCTGACGCTCCGGACGCAATGGCGCCACTCCCGTCTCGCTGTGACCTTGCGTCGCGGAGATAGGCGGTTGGCTAGGGCCAGAATCGTATGTGAATCCGCAGCTAGCGTGACATGTTCATCACATACGACTCCCGAGATAGCGCGTATTCACTCTAAGAGTGCAAGTTGTTTTTTTGGCCACAAGTCGTGCAGCGTTGGTGTTAGACTGGCGGCACCCCCATGCACCCCCATGTTTTCTGACGCTCCGGACGCAATGCCGCCATCCCCGTCTCGCTGTGACCTTGCGTCGCGGAGATAGGCGGTTGCTAGGGCCAGAATCGTATGTGAATCCGCAGCTAGCGTGCACCAGTCCCTGACTATGATAGGGGGTAATAGCCACAAGTGCACCGGGGTGCAGTTGGTTTTTTGGCCACAAGTCGTGCAGCGTTGGTGTTAGACTGGCGGCACCCCCATGCACCCCCATGTTTTCTGACGCTCCGGACGCAATGGCGCCACTCCCGTCTCGCTGTGACCTTGCGTCGCGGAGATAGGCGGTTGGCTAGGGCCAGAATCGTATGTGAATCCGCAGCTAGCGTGACATGTTCATCACATACGACTCCCGAGTTAGCGGGTTTTCACTCTTGGCCCCTTAGTGGCAGTATGGGAGAATGACAGTCTGTTCCATTTTTCATCACATACGACTCCCGAGATAGCGCGTATTCACTCTTGGCCCCTTAGTGGCAGTATGGGAGAATGACAGTCTGTTACATGTTCATCACATACGGCTCTTGAGTTAGCGCTTGGAGGTTTGCTAGGGCCGGAATCATATACGAACCCGCAGGTATACCATGGGTTTGAGATTTTTTCGGCTCTGCTTAAGGCTTTAACCCTTGCGAGGTTAGCTTAAGTGGGGCACAGTGCACCAGTACTTATCGGTGCTTAAGCCTGGTTGTCCGTGGGGGGGGTGGTACCCAGAGGGGGGGGGTGTTTGCCACTTTGTGTTGCGGGCTTAGCATAGAGGGTGTTAGCTAGTTTGATTAGCGTGTTTAATTTGGGTTAAGTTTAGGAGTAGGATACAGGGTAATGCTCCCAGGCTCACACACACGCGCGCAGGGGACAGAGAGGAGTCTTTGGAGCCTCTGTGAGCAGCAGCAGCCTGTGTGAGAACATGCACTGTCTCCTAGGCCTCTCTGTGCCTCTCCAAGCGTCAGGGGTCAAACCAGAGGTCAAGCTGTTGCGGGCTTAGCATAGAGGGTGTTAGCTAGTT
The DNA here is from genome assembly GCF_046254945.1 of Alosa pseudoharengus. Classification (NCBI taxonomy): domain Eukaryota; kingdom Metazoa; phylum Chordata; class Actinopteri; order Clupeiformes; family Clupeidae; genus Alosa; species Alosa pseudoharengus. Next base: position 43,410 of record NW_027468876.1, read on the forward strand.
TGATTAGTGTGTTTAATTTGGGTTAAGTTTAGGAGTAGGATACAGGGTAATGCTCCCAGGCTCACAGACACGCGCGCAGGGGACAGAGAGGAGTCTTTGGAGCCTCTGTGAGCAGCTGCAGCCTGTGTGAGCAACAGGCCCCTCTCTCTGTCCCTCTCTATCACCTGCGCGCGCGTGTGTGCGTGTGTGTGGCTGTGCCTGCTGTGGGGGGTCTAGCGCAGCTCTCTGTGTCTCTCCCTGCTCCTAGGCCCAAGTTGAGCCCGTCTGAGCACAAGCACTCATCCCCAGGCCTCTCCCGGCCCGACCCATCACAGTAGCTAGTAGGCCTCTCACAAGGCCTTAGCTTAAGCTAATGTGTGTGTGTTTGGGGGGGAGGGGGGGGGGGCGCTCAGGATTGGGTGAGATTCTAGATTAATTTTGACGCTCCGGACGCAATGCCGCCATCCCCGTCTCGCTGTGACCTTGCGTCGCGGAGCTAGGAGGTTTGCTAGGGCCGGAATCATATACGAACCCGCAGGTATACCATGGGTTTGAGATTTTTTCGGCTCTGCTTAAGGCTTTAACCCTTGCGAGGTTAGCTTAAGTGGGGCACAGTGCACCAGTACTTATCGGTGCTTAAGCCTGGTTGTCCGTGGGGGGGGGTGGTACCCAGAGGGGGGGGGTGTTTGCCACTTTGTGTTGCGGGCTTAGCATAGAGGGTGTTAGCTAGTTTGATTAGCGTGTTTAATTTGGGTTAAGTTAAGGGGAGGGGGGGGGGGCGCTCAGGATTGGGTGAGATTCTAGATTAATTTTGACGCTCCGGACGCAATGCCGCCATCCCCGTCTCGCTGTGACCTTGCGTCGCGGAGATAGGCGGTTGCTAGGGCCAGAATCGTATGTGAATCCGCAGCTAGCGTGCACCAGTCCCTGACTATGATAGGGGGTAATAGCCACAAGTGCACCGGGGTGCAGTTGGTTTTTTGGCCACAAGTCGTGCAGCGTTGGTGTTAGACTGGCGGCACCCCCATGCACCCCCATGTTTTCTGACGCTCCGGACGCAATGGCGCCACTCCCGTCTCGCTGTGACCTTGCGTCGCGGAGATAGGCGGTTGGCTAGGGCCAGAATCGTATGTGAATCCGCAGCTAGCGTGACATGTTCATCACATACGACTCCCGAGTTAGCGGGTTTTCACTCTTGGCCCCTTAGTGGCAGTATGGGAGAATGACAGTCTGTTCCATTTTTCATCACATACGACTCCCGAGATAGCGCGTATTCACTCTAAGAGTGCAAGTTGGTTTTTTGGCCACAAGTCGTGCAGCGTTGGTGTTAGACTGGCGGCACCCCCATGCACCCCCATGTTTTCTGACGCTCCGGACGCAATGCCGCCATCCCCGTCTCGCTGTGACCTTGCGTCGCGGAGATAGGCGGTTGCTAGGGCCAGAATCGTATGTGAATCCGCAGCTAGCGTGCACCAGTCCCTGACTATGATAGGGGGTAATAGCCACAAGTGCACCGGGGTGCAGTTGGTTTTTTGGCCACAAGTCGTGCAGCGTTGGTGTTAGACTGGCGGCACCCCCATGCACCCCCATGTTTTCTGACGCTCCGGACGCAATGGCGCCACTCCCGTCTCGCTGTGACCTTGCGTCGCGGAGATAGGCGGTTGGCTAGGGCCAGAATCGTATGTGAATCCGCAGCTAGCGTGACATGTTCATCACATACGACTCCCGAGATAGCGCGTATTCACTCTAAGAGTGCAAGTTGTTTTTTTGGCCACAAGTCGTGCAGCGTTGGTGTTAGACTGGCGGCACCCCCATGCACCCCCATGTTTTCTGACGCTCCGGACGCAATGCCGCCATCCCCGTCTCGCTGTGACCTTGCGTCGCGGAGATAGGCGGTTGCTAGGGCCAGAATCGTATGTGAATCCGCAGCTAGCGTGCACCAGTCCCTGACTATGATAGGGGGTAATAGCCACAAGTGCACCGGGGTGCAGTTGGTTTTTTGGCCACAAGTCGTGCAGCGTTGGTGTTAGACTGGCGGCACCCCCATGCACCCCCATGTTTTCTGACGCTCCGGACGCAATGGCGCCACTCCCGTCTCGCTGTGACCTTGCGTCGCGGAGATAGGCGGTTGGCTAGGGCCAGAATCGTATGTGAATCCGCAGCTAGCGTGACATGTTCATCACATACGACTCCCGAGTTAGCGGGTTTTCACTCTTGGCCCCTTAGTGGCAGTATGGGAGAATGACAGTCTGTTCCATTTTTCATCACATACGACTCCCGAGATAGCGCGTATTCACTCTAAGAGTGCAAGTTGGTTTTTTGGCCACAAGTCGTGCAGCGTTGGTGTTAGACTGGCGGCACCCCCATGCACCCCCATGTTTTCTGACGCTCCGGACGCAACGGCGCCACCCCCGTCTCGCTGTGACCTTGCGTCGCGGAGCTAGGCGGTTGGCTAGGGCCAGAATCATATACGAATCCGCAGTTAGCGTGCTTCCACATGCGGGGGGGGGTCGGGATTCACATGTGAGCACCTCCCTAGCGTGACTAGTGTCGCCCTCGTGTGGAAATCAGGCAGCTATGCCTCAGTGTTTTCACTCCTACTATCCCTGACTATGATAGGGGGTAATAGCCACAAGTGCACCGGGGTGCAGTTGGTTTTTTGGCCACAAGTCGTGCAGCGTTGGTGTTAGACTGGCGGCACCCCCATGCACCCCCATGTTTTCTGACGCTCCGGACGCAATGGCACCACTCCCGTCTCGCTGTGACCTTGCGTCGCGGAGATAGGCGGTTGGCTAGGGCCAGAATCGTATGTGAATCCGCAGCTAGCGTGACATGTTCATCACATACGACTCCCGAGATAGCGCGTATTCACTCTAAGAGTGCAAGTTGTTTTTTTGGCCACAAGTCGTGCAGCGTTGGTGTTAGACTGGCGGCACCCCCATGCACCCCCATGTTTTCTGACGCTCCGGACGCAATGCCGCCATCCCCGTCTCGCTGTGACCTTGCGTCGCGGAGATAGGCGGTTGCTAGGGCCAGAATCGTATGTGAATCCGCAGCTAGCGTGCACCAGTCCCTGACTATGATAGGGGGTAATAGCCACAAGTGCACCGGGGTGCAGTTGGTTTTTTGGCCACAAGTCGTGCAGCGTTGGTGTTAGACTGGCGGCACCCCCATGCACCCCCATGTTTTCTGACGCTCCGGACGCAATGGCACCACTCCCGTCTCGCTGTGACCTTGCGTCGCGGAGATAGGCGGTTGGCTAGGGCCAGAATCGTATGTGAATCCGCAGCTAGCGTGACATGTTCATCACATACGACTCCCGAGATAGCGCGTATTCACTCTAAGAGTGCAAGTTGTTTTTTTGGCCACAAGTCGTGCAGCGTTGGTGTTAGACTGGCGGCACCCCCATGCACCCCCATGTTTTCTGACGCTCCGGACGCAATGCCGCCATCCCCGTCTCGCTGTGACCTTGCGTCGCGGAGATAGGCGGTTGCTAGGGCCAGAATCGTATGTGAATCCGCAGCTAGCGTGCACCAGTCCCTGACTATGATAGGGGGTAATAGCCACAAGTGCACCGGGGTGCAGTTGGTTTTTTGGCCACAAGTCGTGCAGCGTTGGTGTTAGACTGGCGGCACCCCCATGCACCCCCATGTTTTCTGACGCTCCGGACGCAATGGCGCCACTCCCGTCTCGCTGTGACCTTGCGTCGCGGAGATAGGCGGTTGGCTAGGGCCAGAATCGTATGTGAATCCGCAGCTAGCGTGACATGTTCATCACATACGACTCCCGAGATAGCGCGTATTCACTCTAAGAGTGCAAGTTGGTTTTTTGGCCACAAGTCGTGCAGCGTTGGTGTTAGACTGGCGGCACCCCCATGCACCCCCATGTTTTCTGACGCTCCGGACGCAATGCCGCCATCCCCGTCTCGCTGTGACCTTGCGTCGCGGAGATAGGCGGTTGCTAGGGCCAGAATCGTATGTGAATCCGCAGCTAGCGTGCACCAGTCCCTGACTATGATAGGGGGTAATAGCCTCAAGTGCACCGGGGTGCAGTTGGTTTTTTGGCCACAAGTCGTGCAGCGTTGGTGTTAGACTGGCGGCACCCCCATGCACCCCCATGTTTTCTGACGCTCCGGACGCAATGGCGCCACTCCCGTCTCGCTGTGACCTTGCGTCGCGGAGATAGGCGGTTGGCTAGGGCCAGAATCGTATGTGAATCCGCAGCTAGCGTGACATGTTCATCACATACGACTCCCGAGTTAGCGGGTTTTCACTCTTGGCCCCTTAGTGGCAGTATGGGAGAATGACAGTCTGTTCCATTTTTCATCACATACGACTCCCGAGATAGCGCGTATTCACTCTAAGAGTGCAAGTTGGTTTTTTGGCCACAAGTCGTGCAGCGTTGGTGTTAGACTGGCGGCACCCCCATGCACCCCCATGTTTTCTGACGCTCCGGACGCAACGGCGCCACCCCCGTCTCGCTGTGACCTTGCGTCGCGGAGCTAGGCGGTTGGCTAGGGCCAGAATCATATACGAATCCGCAGTTAGCGTGCTTCCACATGCGGGGGGGGGTCGGGATTCACATGTGAGCACCTCCCTAGCGTGACTAGTGTCGCCCTCGTGTGGAAATCAGGCAGCTATGCCTCAGTGTTTTCACTCCTACTATCCCTGACTATGATAGGGGGTAATAGCCACAAGTGCACCGGGGTGCAGTTGGTTTTTTGGCCACAAGTCGTGCAGCGTTGGTGTTAGACTGGCGGCACCCCCATGCACCCCCATGTTTTCTGACGCTCCGGACGCAATGGCGCCACTCCCGTCTCGCTGTGACCTTGCGTCGCGGAGATAGGCGGTTGGCTAGGGCCAGAATCGTATGTGAATCCGCAGCTAGCGTGACATGTTCATCACATACGACTCCCGAGATAGCGCGTATTCACTCTAAGAGTGCAAGTTGGTTTTTTGGCCACAAGTCGTGCAGCGTTGGTGTTAGACTGGCGGCACCCCCATGCACCCCCATGTTTTCTGACGCTCCGGACGCAATGCCGCCATCCCCGTCTCGCTGTGACCTTGCGTCGCGGAGATAGGCGGTTGCTAGGGCCAGAATCGTATGTGAATCCGCAGCTAGCGTGCACCAGTCCCTGACTATGATAGGGGGTAATAGCCTCAAGTGCACCGGGGTGCAGTTGGTTTTTTGGCCACAAGTCGTGCAGCGTTGGTGTTAGACTGGCGGCACCCCCATGCACCCCCATGTTTTCTGACGCTCCGGACGCAATGGCGCCACTCCCGTCTCGCTGTGACCTTGCGTCGCGGAGATAGGCGGTTGGCTAGGGCCAGAATCGTATGTGAATCCGCAGCTAGCGTGACATGTTCATCACATACGACTCCCGAGATAGCGCGTATTCACTCTAAGAGTGCAAGTTGTTTTTTTGGCCACAAGTCGTGCAGCGTTGGTGTTAGACTGGCGGCACCCCCATGCACCCCCATGTTTTCTGACGCTCCGGACGCAATGCCGCCATCCCCGTCTCGCTGTGACCTTGCGTCGCGGAGATAGGCGGTTGCTAGGGCCAGAATCGTATGTGAATCCGCAGCTAGCGTGCACCAGTCCCTGACTATGATAGGGGGTAATAGCCACAAGTGCACCGGGGTGCAGTTGGTTTTTTGGCCACAAGTCGTGCAGCGTTGGTGTTAGACTGGCGGCACCCCCATGCACCCCCATGTTTTCTGACGCTCCGGACGCAATGGCGCCACTCCCGTCTCGCTGTGACCTTGCGTCGCGGAGATAGGCGGTTGGCTAGGGCCAGAATCATATGTGAATCCGCAGCTAGCGTGACATGTTCATCACATACGACTCCCGAGATAGCGCGTATTCACTCTAAGAGTGCAAGTTGGTTTTTTGGCCACAAGTCGTGCAGCGTTGGTGTTAGACTGGCGGCACCCCCATGCACCCCCATGTTTTCTGACGCTCCGGACGCAATGCCGCCATCCCCGTCTCGCTGTGACCTTGCGTCGCGGAGATAGGCGGTTGCTAGGGCCAGAATCGTATGTGAATCCGCAGCTAGCGTGCACCAGTCCCTGACTATGATAGGGGGTAATAGCCACAAGTGCACCGGGGTGCAGTTGGTTTTTTGGCCACAAGTCGTGCAGCGTTGGTGTTAGACTGGCGGCACCCCCATGCACCCCCATGTTTTCTGACGCTCCGGACGCAATGACGCCACTCCCGTCTCGCTGTGACCTTGCGTCGCGGAGATAGGCGGTTGGCTAGGGCCAGAATCGTATGTGAATCCGCAGCTAGCGTGACATGTTCATCACATACGACTCCCGAGTTAGCGGGTTTTCACTCTTGGCCCCTTAGTGGCAGTATGGGAGAATGACAGTCTGTTCCATTTTTCATCACATACGACTCCCGAGATAGCGCGTATTCACTCTTGGCCCCTTAGTGGCAGTATGGGAGAATGACAGTCTGTTACATGTTCATCACATACGGCTCTTGAGTTAGCGCTTGGAGGTTTGCTAGGGCCGGAATCATATACGAACCCGCAGGTATACCATGGGTTTGAGATTTTTTCGGCTCTGCTTAAGGCTTTAACCCTTGCGAGGTTAGCTTAAGTGGGGCACAGTGCACCAGTACTTATCGGTGCTTAAGCCTGGTTGTCCGTGGGGGGGTGGTACCCAGAGGGGGGGGGTGTTTGCCACTTTGTGTTGCGGGCTTAGCATAGAGGGTGTTAGCTAGTTTGATTAGCGTGTTTAATTTGGGTTAAGTTTAGGAGTAGGATACAGGGTAATGCTCCCAGGCTCACACACACGCGCGCAGGGGACAGACAGGAGTCTTTGGAGCCTCTGTGAGCAGCAGCAGCCTGTGTGAGAACATGCACTGTCTCCTAGGCCTCTCTGTGCCTCTCCAAGCGTCAGGGGTCAAACCAGAGGTCAAGCTGTAGCTAGTAGGCCTCTGACAAGGCCTCGGCCTAAGTTGGGGCCTCTGTGAGTAGCTGCAGGCTGTGTGAGCACAAGCACTCTTCCCCAAGCCTCTCCAAGCATCAGGGGTCAAGTCAGAGGTCAGCAGTAGCTAGTAGGCCTCTCACAAGGCCTCAGTCTAAGTTGGGGCCTCTGTGAGCAGCTGGGGCCTGTGGGTGGGTGTGTGTGTGTGTAGGGGTGCTGCAGTGGGTCTAGCACAGCTCTCTGTGTCTCCCCAAGCATCTAGGCCCAAGGTGGGGCCTCTCTGAGCAGCTGGAGCCTCTCTGAGCAACAGGCCCCTCTCTCTGTCCCTCTCTATCACCTGCGCGCGCGTGTATGCGTGTGTGTGGCTGTGCTTGCTGGGGGGGGTCTAGCGCAGCTCTCTGTGTCTCTCCCTGCTCCTAGGCCCAAGTTGAGCCCGTCTGAGCACAAGCACTCATCCCCAGGCCTCTCCCGGCCCGTCCCATCACAGTAGCTAGTAGGCCTCTCACAAGGCCTTAGCTTAAGCTAATGTGTGTGTGTTTGGGGGGGAGGGGGGGGGGGCGCTCAGGATTGGGTGAGATTCTAGATTAATTTTGACGCTCCGGACGCAACGCCGCCATCCCCGTCTCGCTGTGACCTTGCGTCGCGGAGATAGGCGGTTGCTAGGGCCAGAATCGTATGTGAATCCGCAGCTAGCGTGCACCAGTCCCTGACTATGATAGGGGGTAATAGCCACAAGTGCACCGGGGTGCAGTTGGTTTTTTGGCCACAAGTCGTGCAGCGTTGGTGTTAGACTGGCGGCACCCCCATGCACCCCCATGTTTTCTGACGCTCCGGACGCAATGGCGCCACTCCCGTCTCGCTGTGACCTTGCGTCGCGGAGATAGGCGGTTGGCTAGGGCCAGAATCATATGTGAATCCGCAGCTAGCGTGACATGTTCATCACATACGACTCCCGAGATAGCGCGTATTCACTCTAAGAGTGCAAGTTGGTTTTTTGGCCACAAGTCGTGCAGCGTTGGTGTTAGACTGGCGGCACCCCCATGCACCCCCATGTTTTCTGACGCTCCGGACGCAATGCCGCCATCCCCGTCTCGCTGTGACCTTGCGTCGCGGAGATAGGCGGTTGCTAGGGCCAGAATCGTATGTGAATCCGCAGCTAGCGTGCACCAGTCCCTGACTATGATAGGGGGTAATAGCCACAAGTGCACCGGGGTGCAGTTGGTTTTTTGGCCACAAGTCGTGCAGCGTTGGTGTTAGACTGGCGGCACCCCCATGCACCCCCATGTTTTCTGACGCTCCGGACGCAATGGCGCCACTCCCGTCTCGCTGTGACCTTGCGTCGCGGAGATAGGCGGTTGGCTAGGGCCAGAATCGTATGTGAATCCGCAGCTAGCGTGACATGTTCATCACATACGACTCCCGAGTTAGCGGGTTTTCACTCTTGGCCCCTTAGTGGCAGTATGGGAGAATGACAGTCTGTTCCATTTTTCATCACATACGACTCCCGAGATAGCGCGTATTCACTCTTGGCCCCTTAGTGGCAGTATGGGAGAATGACAGTCTGTTACATGTTCATCACATACGGCTCTTGAGTTAGCGCTTGGAGGTTTGCTAGGGCCGGAATCATATACGAACCCGCAGGTATACCATGGGTTTGAGATTTTTTCGGCTCTGCTTAAGGCTTTAACCCTTGCGAGGTTAGCTTAAGTGGGGCACAGTGCACCAGTACTTATCGGTGCTTAAGCCTGGTTGTCCGTGGGGGGGGTGGTACCCAGAGGGGGGGGGTGTTTGCCACTTTGTGTTGCGGGCTTAGCATAGAGGGTGTTAGCTAGTTTGATTAGCGTGTTTAATTTGGGTTAAGTTAAGGGGAGGGGGGGGGGGCGCTCAGGATTGGGTGAGATTCTAGATTAATTTTGACGCTCCGGACGCAATGCCGCCATCCCCGTCTCGCTGTGACCTTGCGTCGCGGAGATAGGCGGTTGCTAGGGCCAGAATCGTATGTGAATCCGCAGCTAGCGTGCACCAGTCCCTGACTATGATAGGGGGTAATAGCCACAAGTGCACCGGGGTGCAGTTGGTTTTTTGGCCACAAGTCGTGCAGCGTTGGTGTTAGACTGGCGGCACCCCCATGCACCCCCATGTTTTCTGACGCTCCGGACGCAATGGCGCCACTCCCGTCTCGCTGTGACCTTGCGTCGCGGAGATAGGCGGTTGGCTAGGGCCAGAATCGTATGTGAATCCGCAGCTAGCGTGACATGTTCATCACATACGACTCCCGAGTTAGCGGGTTTTCACTCTTGGCCCCTTAGTGGCAGTATGGGAGAATGACAGTCTGTTCCATTTTTCATCACATACGACTCCCGAGATAGCGCGTATTCACTCTTGGCCCCTTAGTGGCAGTATGGGAGAATGACAGTCTGTTACATGTTCATCACATACGGCTCTTGAGTTAGCGCTTGGAGGTTTGCTAGGGCCGGAATCATATACGAACCCGCAGGTATACCATGGGTTTGAGATTTTTTCGGCTCTGCTTAAGGCTTTAACCCTTGCGAGGTTAGCTTAAGTGGGGCACAGTGCACCAGTACTTATCGGTGCTTAAGCCTGGTTGTCCGTGGGGGGGGGTGGTACCCAGAGGGGGGGGGTGTTTGCCACTTTGTGTTGCGGGCTTAGCATAGAGGGTGTTAGCTAGTTTGATTAGCGTGTTTAATTTGGGTTAAGTTTAGGAGTAGGATACAGGGTAATGCTCCCAGGCTCACACACACGCGCGCAGGGGACAGAGAGGAGTCTTTGGAGCCTCTGTGAGCAGCAGCAGCCTGTGTGAGAACATGCACTGTCTCCTAGGCCTCTCTGTGCCTCTCCAAGCGTCAGGGGTCAAACCAGAGGTCAAGCTGTTGCGGGCTTAGCATAGAGGGTGTTAGCTAGTTTGATTAGCGTGTTTAATTTGGGTTAAGTTTAGGAGTAGGATACAGGGTAATGCTCCCAGGCTCACACACACGCGCGCAGGGGACAGAGAGGAGTCTTTGGAGCCTCTGTGAGCAGCTGCAGCCTGTGTGAGCAACAGGCCCCTCTCTCTGTCCCTCTCTATCACCTGCGCGCGCGTGTGTGCGTGTGTGTGGCTGTGCCTGCTGTGGGGGGTCTAGCGCAGCTCTCTGTGTCTCTCCCTGCTCCTAGGCCCAAGTTGAGCCCGTCTGAGCACAAGCACTCATCCCCAGGCCTCTCCCGGCCCGACCCATCACAGTAGCTAGTAGGCCTCTCACAAGGCCTTAGCTTAAGCTAATGTGTGTGTGTTTGGGGGGGAGGGGGGGGGGGCGCTCAGGATTGGGTGAGATTCTAGATTAATTTTGACGCTCCGGACGCAATGCCGCCATCCCCGTCTCGCTGTGACCTTGCGTCGCGGAGCTAGGAGGTTTGCTAGGGCCGGAATCATATACGAACCCGCAGGTATACCATGGGTTTGAGATTTTTTCGGCTCTGCTTAAGGCTTTAACCCTTGCGAGGTTAGCTTAAGTGGGGCACAGTGCACCAGTACTTATCGGTGCTTAAGCCTGGTTGTCCGTGGGGGGGGGTGGTACCCAGAGGGGGGGGGTGTTTGCCACTTTGTGTTGCGGGCTTAGCATAGAGGGTGTTAGCTAGTTTGATTAGCGTGTTTAATTTGGGTTAAGTTTAGGAGTAGGATACAGGGTAATGCTCCCAGGCTCACACACACGCGCGCAGGGGACAGAGAGGAGTCTTTGGAGCCTCTGTGAGCAGCAGCAGCCTGTGTGAGAACATGCACTGTCTCCTAGGCCTCTCTGTGCCTCTCCAAGCGTCAGGGGTCAAACCAGAGGTCAAGCTGTAGCTAGTAGGCCTCTGACAAGGCCTCGGCCTAAGTTGGGGCCTCTGTGAGTAGCTGCAGGCTGTGTGAGCACAAGCACTCTTCCCCAAGCCTCTCCAAGCATCAGGGATCAAGTCAGAGGTCAGCAGTAGCTAGTAGGCCTCTCACAAGGCCTCAGTCTAAGTTGGGGCCTCTGTGAGCAGCTGGGGCCTGTGGGTGGGTGTGTGTGTGTGTAGGGGTGCTGCAGTGGGTCTAGCACAGCTCTCTGTGTCTCCCCAAGCATCTAGGCCCAAGGTGGGGCCTCTCTGAGCAGCTGGAGCCTCTCTGAGCAACAGGCCCCTCTCTCTGTCCCTCTCTATCACCTGCGCGCGCGTGTATGCGTGTGTGTGGCTGTGCTTGCTGGGGGGGGTCTAGCGCAGCTCTCTGTGTCTCTCCCTGCTCATAGGCCCAAGTTGAGCCCGTCTGAGCACAAGCACTCATCCCCAGGCCTCTCCCGGCCCGTCCCATCACAGTAGCTAGTAGGCCTCTCACAAGGCCTTAGCTTAAGCTAATGTGTGTGTGTTTGGGGGGGAGGGGGGGGGGGCGCTCAGGATTGGGTGAGATTCTAGATTAATTTTGACGCTCCGGACGCAATGCCGCCATCCCCGTCTCGCTGTGACCTTGCGTCGCGGAGATAGGCGGTTGCTAGGGCCAGAATCGTATGTGAATCCGCAGCTAGCGTGCACCAGTCCCTGACTATGATAGGGGGTAATAGCCACAAGTGCACCGGGGTGCAGTTGGTTTTTTGGCCACAAGTCGTGCAGCGTTGGTGTTAGACTGGCGGCACCCCCATGCACCCCCATGTTTTCTGACGCTCCGGACGCAATGGCGCCACTCCCGTCTCGCTGTGACCTTGCGTCGCGGAGATAGGCGGTTGGCTAGGGCCAGAATCGTATGTGAATCCGCAGCTAGCGTGACATGTTCATCACATACGACTCCCGAGTTAGCGGGTTTTCACTCTTGGCCCCTTAGTGGCAGTATGGGAGAATGACAGTCTGTTCCATTTTTCATCACATACGACTCCCGAGATAGCGCGTATTCACTCTAAGAGTGCAAGTTGGTTTTTTGGCCACAAGTCGTGCAGCGTTGGTGTTAGACTGGCGGCACCCCCATGCACCCCCATGTTTTCTGACGCTCCGGACGCAACGGCGCCACCCCCGTCTCGCTGTGACCTTGCGTCGCGGAGCTAGGCGGTTGGCTAGGGCCAGAATCATATACGAATCCGCAGTTAGCGTGCTTCCACATGCGGGGGGGGGTCGGGATTCACATGTGAGCACCTCCCTAGCGTGACTAGTGTCGCCCTCGTGTGGAAATCAGGCAGCTATGCCTCAGTGTTTTCACTCCTACTATCCCTGACTATGATAGGGGGTAATAGCCACAAGTGCACCGGGGTGCAGTTGGTTTTTTGGCCACAAGTCGTGCAGCGTTGGTGTTAGACTGGCGGCACCCCCATGCACCCCCATGTTTTCTGACGCTCCGGACGCAATGGCGCCACTCCCGTCTCGCTGTGACCTTGCGTCGCGGAGATAGGCGGTTGGCTAGGGCCAGAATCGTATGTGAATCCGCAGCTAGCGTGACATGTTCATCACATACGACTCCCGAGTTAGCGGGTTTTCACTCTTGGCCCCTTAGTGGCAGTATGGGAGAATGACAGTCTGTTCCATTTTTCATCACATACGACTCCCGAGATAGCGCGTATTCACTCTTGGCCCCTTAGTGGCAGTATGGGAGAATGACAGTCTGTTACATGTTCATCACATACGGCTCTTGAGTTAGCGCTTGGAGGTTTGCTAGGGCCGGAATCATATACGAACCCGCAGGTATACCATGGGTTTGAGATTTTTTCGGCTCTGCTTAAGGCTTTAACCCTTGCGAGGTTAGCTTAAGTGGGGCACAGTGCACCAGTACTTATCGGTGCTTAAGCCTGGTTGTCCGTGGGGGGGGTGGTACCCAGAGGGGGGGGGTGTTTGCCACTTTGTGTTGCGGGCTTAGCATAGAGGGTGTTAGCTAGTTTGATTAGCGTGTTTAATTTGGGTTAAGTTTAGGAGTAGGATACAGGGTAATGCTCCCAGGCTCACACACACGCGCGCAGGGGACAGAGAGGAGTCTTTGGAGCCTCTGTGAGCAGCAGCAGCCTGTGTGAGAACATGCACTGTCTCCTAGGCCTCTCTGTGCCTCTCCAAGCGTCAGGGGTCAAACCAGAGGTCAAGCTGTTGCGGGCTTAGCATAGAGGGTGTTAGCTAGTTTGATTAGTGTGTTTAATTTGGGTTAAGTTTAGGAGTAGGATACAGGGTAATGCTCCCAGGCTCACACACACGCGTGCAGGGGACAGAGAGGAGTCTTTGGAGCCTCTGTGAGCAGCAGCAGCCTGTGTGAGAACATGCACTGTCTCCTAGGCCTCTCTGTGCCTCTCCAAGCGTCAGGGGTCAAACCAGAGGTCAAGCTGTTGCGGGCTTAGCATAGAGGGTGTTAGCTAGTTTGATTAGCGTGTTTAATTTGGGTTAAGTTTAGGAGTAGGATACAGGGTAATGCTCCCAGGCTCACACACACGCGCGCAGGGGACAGAGAGGAGTCTTTGGAGCCTCTGTGAGCAGCAGCAGCCTGTGTGAGAACATGCACTGTCTCCTAGGCCTCTCTGTGCCTCTCCAAGCGTCAGGGGTCAAACCAGAGGTCAAGCTGTTGCGGGCTTAGCATAGAGGGTGTTAGCTAGTTTGATTAGCGTGTTTAATTTGGGTTAAGTTTAGGAGTAGGATACAGGGTAATGCTCCCAGGCTCACACACACGCGCGCAGGGGACAGAGAGGAGTCTTTGGAGCCTCTGTGAGCAGCTGCAGCCTGTGTGAGCAACAGGCCCCTCTCTCTGTCCCTCTCTATCACCTGCGCGCGCGTGTGTGCGTGTGTGTGGCTGTGCCTGCTGTGGGGGGTCTAGCGCAGCTCTCTGTGTCTCTCCCTGCTCCTAGGCCCAAGTTGAGCCCGTCTGAGCACAAGCACTCATCCCCAGGCCTCTCCCGGCCCGTCCCATCACAGTAGCTAGTAGGCCTCTCACAAGGCCTTAGCTTAAGCTAATGTGTGTGTGTTTGGGGGGGAGGGGGGGGGGGCGCTCAGGATTGGGTGAGATTCTAGATTAATTTTGACGCTCCGGACGCAATGCCGCCATCCCCGTCTCGCTGTGACCTTGCGTCGCGGAGATAGGCGGTTGCTAGGGCCAGAATCGTATGTGAATCCGCAGCTAGCGTGCACCAGTCCCTGACTATGATAGGGGGTAATAGCCACAAGTGCACCGGGGTGCAGTTGGTTTTTTGGCCACAAGTCGTGCAGCGTTGGTGTTAGACTGGCGGCACCCCCATGCACCCCCATGTTTTCTGACGCTCCGGACGCAATGGCGCCACTCCCGTCTCGCTGTGACCTTGCGTCGCGGAGATAGGCGGTTGCTAGGGCCAGAATCGTATGTGAATCCGCAGCTAGCGTGCACCAGTCCCTGACTATGATAGGGGGTAATAGCCACAAGTGCACCGGGGTGCAGTTGGTCTTTTGGCCACAAGTCGTGCAGCGTTGGTGTTAGACTGGCGGCACCCCCATGCACCCCCATGTTTTCTGACGCTCCGGACGCAATGGCGCCACTCCCGTCTCGCTGTGACCTTGCGTCGCGGAGATAGGCGGTTGGCTAGGGCCAGAATCGTATGTGAATCCGCAGCTAGCGTGACATGTTCATCACATACGACTCCCGAGTTAGCGGGTTTTCACTCTTGGCCCCTTAGTGGCAGTATGGGAGAATGACAGTCTGTTCCATTTTTCATCACATACGACTCCCGAGATAGCGCGTATTCACTCTAAGAGTGCAAGTTGGTTTTTTGGCCACAAGTCGTGCAGCGTTGGTGTTAGACTGGCGGCACCCCCATGCACCCCCATGTTTTCTGACGCTCCGGACGCAACGGCGCCACCCCCGTCTCGCTGTGACCTTGCGTCGCGGAGCTAGGCGGTTGGCTAGGGCCAGAATCATATACGAATCCGCAGTTAGCGTGCTTCCACATGCGGGGGGGGGTCGGGATTCACATGTGAGCACCTCCCTAGCGTGACTAGTGTCGCCCTCGTGTGGAAATCAGGCAGCTATGCCTCAGTGTTTTCACTCCTACTATCCCTGACTATGATAGGGGGTAATAGCCACAAGTGCACCGGGGTGCAGTTGGTTTTTTGGCCACAAGTCGTGCAGCGTTGGTGTTAGACTGGCGGCACCCCCATGCACCCCCATGTTTTCTGACGCTCCGGACGCAATGGCGCCACTCCCGTCTCGCTGTGACCTTGCGTCGCGGAGATAGGCGGTTGGCTAGGGCCAGAATCGTATGTGAATCCGCAGCTAGCGTGACATGTTCATCACATACGACTCCCGAGATAGCGCGTATTCACTCTAAGAGTGCAAGTTGGTTTTTTGGCCACAAGTCGTGCAGCGTTGGTGTTAGACTGGCGGCACCCCCATGCACCCCCATGTTTTCTGACGCTCCGGACGCAATGCCGCCATCCCCGTCTCGCTGTGACCTTGCGTCGCGGAGATAGGCGGTTGCTAGGGCCAGAATCGTATGTGAATCCGCAGCTAGCGTGCACCAGTCCCTGACTATGATAGGGGGTAATAGCCACAAGTGCACCGGGGTGCAGTTGGTTTTTTGGCCACAAGTCGTGCAGCGTTGGTGTTAGACTGGCGGCACCCCCATGCACCCCCATGTTTTCTGACGCTCCGGACGCAATGGCGCCACTCCCGTCTCGCTGTGACCTTGCGTCGCGGAGATAGGCGGTTGGCTAGGGCCAGAATCGTATGTGAATCCGCAGCTAGCGTGACATGTTCATTACATACGACTCCCGAGTTAGCGGGTTTTCACTCTTGGCCCCTTAGTGGCAGTATGGGAGAATGACAGTCTGTTCCATTTTTCATCACATACGACTCCCGAGATAGCGCGTATTCACTCTAAGAGTGCAAGTTGTTTTTTTGGCCACAAGTCGTGCAGCGTTGGTGTTAGACTGGCGGCACCCCCATGCACCCCCATGTTTTCTGACGCTCCGGACGCAACGGCGCCACCCCCGTCTCGCTGTGACCTTGCGTCGCGGAGCTAGGCGGTTGGCTAGGGCCAGAATCATATACGAATCCGCAGTTAGCGTGCTTCCACATGCGGGGGGGGGTCGGGATTCACATGTGAGCACCTCCCTAGCGTGACTAGTGTCGCCCTCGTGTGGAAATCAGGCAGCTATGCCTCAGTGTTTTCACTCCTACTATCCCTGACTATGATAGGGGGTAATAGCCACAAGTGCACCGGGGTGCAGTTGGTTTTTTGGCCACAAGTCGTGCAGCGTTGGTGTTAGACTGGCGGCACCCCCATGCACCCCCATGTTTTCTGACGCTCCGGACGCAATGGCGCCACTCCCGTCTCGCTGTGACCTTGCGTCGCGGAGATAGGCGGTTGGCTAGGGCCAGAATCGTATGTGAATCCGCAGCTAGCGTGACATGTTCATCACATACGACTCCCGAGATAGCGCGTATTCACTCTAAGAGTGCAAGTTGTTTTTTTGGCCACAAGTCGTGCAGCGTTGGTGTTAGACTGGCGGCACCCCCATGCACCCCCATGTTTTCTGACGCTCCGGACGCAATGCCGCCATCCCCGTCTCGCTGTGACCTTGCGTCGCGGAGATAGGCGGTTGCTAGGGCCAGAATCGTATGTGAATCCGCAGCTAGCGTGCACCAGTCCCTGACTATGATAGGGGGTAATAGCCACAAGTGCACCGGGGTGCAGTTGGTCTTTTGGCCACAAGTCGTGCAGCGTTGGTGTTAGACTGGCGGCACCCCCATGCACCCCCATGTTTTCTGACGCTCCGGACGCAATGGCGCCACTCCCGTCTCGCTGTGACCTTGCGTCGCGGAGATAGGCGGTTGGCTAGGGCCAGAATCGTATGTGAATCCGCAGCTAGCGTGACATGTTCATCACATACGACTCCCGAGTTAGCGGGTTTTCACTCTTGGCCCCTTAGTGGCAGTATGGGAGAATGACAGTCTGTTCCATTTTTCATCACATACGACTCCCGAGATAGCGCGTATTCACTCTAAGAGTGCAAGTTGGTTTTTTGGCCACAAGTCGTGCAGCGTTGGTGTTAGACTGGCGGCACCCCCATGCACCCCCATGTTTTCTGACGCTCCGGACGCAACGGCGCCACCCCCGTCTCGCTGTGACCTTGCGTCGCGGAGCTAGGCGGTTGGCTAGGGCCAGAATCATATACGAATCCGCAGTTAGCGTGCTTCCACATGCGGGGGGGGGTCGGGATTCACATGTGAGCACCTCCCTAGCGTGACTAGTGTCGCCCTCGTGTGGAAATCAGGCAGCTATGCCTCAGTGTTTTCACTCCTACTATCCCTGACTATGATAGGGGGTAATAGCCACAAGTGCACCGGGGTGCAGTTGGTTTTTTGGCCACAAGTCGTGCAGCGTTGGTGTTAGACTGGCGGCACCCCCATGCACCCCCATGTTTTCTGACGCTCCGGACGCAATGGCGCCACTCCCGTCTCGCTGTGACCTTGCGTCGCGGAGATAGGCGGTTGGCTAGGGCCAGAATCGTATGTGAATCCGCAGCTAGCGTGACATGTTCATCACATACGACTCCCGAGTTAGCGGGTTTTCACTCTTGGCCCCTTAGTGGCAGTATGGGAGAATGACAGTCTGTTCCATTTTTCATCACATACGACTCCCGAGATAGCGCGTATTCACTCTTGGCCCCTTAGTGGCAGTATGGGAGAATGACAGTCTGTTACATGTTCATCACATACGGCTCTTGAGTTAGCGCTTGGAGGTTTGCTAGGGCCGGAATCATATACGAACCCGCAGGTATACCATGGGTTTGAGATTTTTTCGGCTCTGCTTAAGGCTTTAACCCTTGCGAGGTTAGCTTAAGTGGGGCACAGTGCACCAGTACTTATCGGTGCTTAAGCCTGGTTGTCCGTGGGGGGGGTGGTACCCAGAGGGGGGGGGTGTTTGCCACTTTGTGTTGCGGGCTTAGCATAGAGGGTGTTAGCTAGTTTGATTAGCGTGTTTAATTTGGGTTAAGTTTAGGAGTAGGATACAGGGTAATGCTCCCAGGCTCACACACACGCGCGCAGGGGACAGAGAGGAGTCTTTGGAGCCTCTGTGAGCAGCAGCAGCCTGTGTGAGAACATGCACTGTCTCCTAGGCCTCTCTGTGCCTCTCCAAGCGTCAGGGGTCAAACCAGAGGTCAAGCTGTTGCGGGCTTAGCATAGAGGGTGTTAGCTAGTTTGATTAGCGTGTTTAATTTGGGTTAAGTTTAGGAGTAGGATACAGGGTAATGCTCCCAGGCTCACACACACGCGCGCAGGGGACAGAGAGGAGTCTTTGGAGCCTCTGTGAGCAGCTGCAGCCTGTGTGAGCAACAGGCCCCTCTCTCTGTCCCTCTCTATCACCTGCGCGCGCGTGTGTGCGTGTGTGTGGCTGTGCCTGCTGTGGGGGGTCTAGCGCAGCTCTCTGTGTCTCTCCCTGCTCCTAGGCCCAAGTTGAGCCCGTCTGAGCACAAGCACTCATCCCCAGGCCTCTCCCGGCCCGTCCCATCACAGTAGCTAGTAGGCCTCTCACAAGGCCTTAGCTTAAGCTAATGTGTGTGTGTTTGGGGGGGAGGGGGGGGGGGCGCTCAGGATTGGGTGAGATTCTAGATTAATTTTGACGCTCCGGACGCAATGCCGCCATCCCCGTCTCGCTGTGACCTTGCGTCGCGGAGATAGGCGGTTGCTAGGGCCAGAATCGTATGTGAATCCGCAGCTAGCGTGCACCAGTCCCTGACTATGATAGGGGGTAATAGCCACAAGTGCACCGGGGTGCAGTTGGTTTTTTGGCCACAAGTCGTGCAGCGTTGGTGTTAGACTGGCGGCACCCCCATGCACCCCCATGTTTTCTGACGCTCCGGACGCAATGGCGCCACTCCCGTCTCGCTGTGACCTTGCGTCGCGGAGATAGGCGGTTGGCTAGGGCCAGAATCGTATGTGAATCCGCAGCTAGCGTGACATGTTCATCACATACGACTCCCGAGTTAGCGGGTTTTCACTCTTGGCCCCTTAGTGGCAGTATGGGAGAATGACAGTCTGTTCCATTTTTCATCACATACGACTCCCGAGATAGCGCGTATTCACTCTAAGAGTGCAAGTTGGTTTTTTGGCCACAAGTCGTGCAGCGTTGGTGTTAGACTGGCGGCACCCCCATGCACCCCCATGTTTTCTGACGCTCCGGACGCAACGGCGCCACCCCCGTCTCGCTGTGACCTTGCGTCGCGGAGCTAGGCGGTTGGCTAGGGCCAGAATCATATACGAATCCGCAGTTAGCGTGCTTCCACATGCGGGGGGGGGTCGGGATTCACATGTGAGCACCTCCCTAGCGTGACTAGTGTCGCCCTCGTGTGGAAATCAGGCAGCTATGCCTCAGTGTTTTCACTCCTACTATCCCTGACTATGATAGGGGGTAATAGCCACAAGTGCACCGGGGTGCAGTTGGTTTTTTGGCCACAAGTCGTGCAGCGTTGGTGTTAGACTGGCGGCACCCCCATGCACCCCCATGTTTTCTGACGCTCCGGACGCAATGGCACCACTCCCGTCTCGCTGTGACCTTGCGTCGCGGAGATAGGCGGTTGGCTAGGGCCAGAATCGTATGTGAATCCGCAGCTAGCGTGACATGTTCATCACATACGACTCCCGAGATAGCGCGTATTCACTCTAAGAGTGCAAGTTGTTTTTTTGGCCACAAGTCGTGCAGCGTTGGTGTTAGACTGGCGGCACCCCCATGCACCCCCATGTTTTCTGACGCTCCGGACGCAATGCCGCCATCCCCGTCTCGCTGTGACCTTGCGTCGCGGAGATAGGCGGTTGCTAGGGCCAGAATCGTATGTGAATCCGCAGCTAGCGTGCACCAGTCCCTGACTATGATAGGGGGTAATAGCCACAAGTGCACCGGGGTGCAGTTGGTTTTTTGGCCACAAGTCGTGCAGCGTTGGTGTTAGACTGGCGGCACCCCCATGCACCCCCATGTTTTCTGACGCTCCGGACGCAATGGCACCACTCCCGTCTCGCTGTGACCTTGCGTCGCGGAGATAGGCGGTTGGCTAGGGCCAGAATCGTATGTGAATCCGCAGCTAGCGTGACATGTTCATCACATACGACTCCCGAGATAGCGCGTATTCACTCTAAGAGTGCAAGTTGTTTTTTTGGCCACAAGTCGTGCAGCGTTGGTGTTAGACTGGCGGCACCCCCATGCACCCCCATGTTTTCTGACGCTCCGGACGCAATGCCGCCATCCCCGTCTCGCTGTGACCTTGCGTCGCGGAGATAGGCGGTTGCTAGGGCCAGAATCGTATGTGAATCCGCAGCTAGCGTGCACCAGTCCCTGACTATGATAGGGGGTAATAGCCACAAGTGCACCGGGGTGCAGTTGGTTTTTTGGCCACAAGTCGTGCAGCGTTGGTGTTAGACTGGCGGCACCCCCATGCACCCCCATGTTTTCTGACGCTCCGGACGCAATGGCGCCACTCCCGTCTCGCTGTGACCTTGCGTCGCGGAGATAGGCGGTTGGCTAGGGCCAGAATCGTATGTGAATCCGCAGCTAGCGTGACATGTTCATCACATACGACTCCCGAGATAGCGCGTATTCACTCTAAGAGTGCAAGTTGGTTTTTTGGCCACAAGTCGTGCAGCGTTGGTGTTAGACTGGCGGCACCCCCATGCACCCCCATGTTTTCTGACGCTCCGGACGCAATGCCGCCATCCCCGTCTCGCTGTGACCTTGCGTCGCGGAGATAGGCGGTTGCTAGGGCCAGAATCGTATGTGAATCCGCAGCTAGCGTGCACCAGTCCCTGACTATGATAGGGGGTAATAGCCTCAAGTGCACCGGGGTGCAGTTGGTTTTTTGGCCACAAGTCGTGCAGCGTTGGTGTTAGACTGGCGGCACCCCCATGCACCCCCATGTTTTCTGACGCTCCGGACGCAATGGCGCCACTCCCGTCTCGCTGTGACCTTGCGTCGCGGAGATAGGCGGTTGGCTAGGGCCAGAATCGTATGTGAATCCGCAGCTAGCGTGACATGTTCATCACATACGACTCCCGAGTTAGCGGGTTTTCACTCTTGGCCCCTTAGTGGCAGTATGGGAGAATGACAGTCTGTTCCATTTTTCATCACATACGACTCCCGAGATAGCGCGTATTCACTCTAAGAGTGCAAGTTGGTTTTTTGGCCACAAGTCGTGCAGCGTTGGTGTTAGACTGGCGGCACCCCCATGCACCCCCATGTTTTCTGACGCTCCGGACGCAACGGCGCCACCCCCGTCTCGCTGTGACCTTGCGTCGCGGAGCTAGGCGGTTGGCTAGGGCCAGAATCATATACGAATCCGCAGTTAGCGTGCTTCCACATGCGGGGGGGGGTCGGGATTCACATGTGAGCACCTCCCTAGCGTGACTAGTGTCGCCCTCGTGTGGAAATCAGGCAGCTATGCCTCAGTGTTTTCACTCCTACTATCCCTGACTATGATAGGGGGTAATAGCCACAAGTGCACCGGGGTGCAGTTGGTTTTTTGGCCACAAGTCGTGCAGCGTTGGTGTTAGACTGGCGGCACCCCCATGCACCCCCATGTTTTCTGACGCTCCGGACGCAATGGCGCCACTCCCGTCTCGCTGTGACCTTGCGTCGCGGAGATAGGCGGTTGGCTAGGGCCAGAATCGTATGTGAATCCGCAGCTAGCGTGACATGTTCATCACATACGACTCCCGAGATAGCGCGTATTCACTCTAAGAGTGCAAGTTGGTTTTTTGGCCACAAGTCGTGCAGCGTTGGTGTTAGACTGGCGGCACCCCCATGCACCCCCATGTTTTCTGACGCTCCGGACGCAATGCCGCCATCCCCGTCTCGCTGTGACCTTGCGTCGCGGAGATAGGCGGTTGCTAGGGCCAGAATCGTATGTGAATCCGCAGCTAGCGTGCACCAGTCCCTGACTATGATAGGGGGTAATAGCCTCAAGTGCACCGGGGTGCAGTTGGTTTTTTGGCCACAAGTCGTGCAGCGTTGGTGTTAGACTGGCGGCACCCCCATGCACCCCCATGTTTTCTGACGCTCCGGACGCAATGGCGCCACTCCCGTCTCGCTGTGACCTTGCGTCGCGGAGATAGGCGGTTGGCTAGGGCCAGAATCGTATGTGAATCCGCAGCTAGCGTGACATGTTCATCACATACGACTCCCGAGATAGCGCGTATTCACTCTAAGAGTGCAAGTTGTTTTTTTGGCCACAAGTCGTGCAGCGTTGGTGTTAGACTGGCGGCACCCCCATGCACCCCCATGTTTTCTGACGCTCCGGACGCAATGCCGCCATCCCCGTCTCGCTGTGACCTTGCGTCGCGGAGATAGGCGGTTGCTAGGGCCAGAATCGTATGTGAATCCGCAGCTAGCGTGCACCAGTCCCTGACTATGATAGGGGGTAATAGCCACAAGTGCACCGGGGTGCAGTTGGTTTTTTGGCCACAAGTCGTGCAGCGTTGGTGTTAGACTGGCGGCACCCCCATGCACCCCCATGTTTTCTGACGCTCCGGACGCAATGGCGCCACTCCCGTCTCGCTGTGACCTTGCGTCGCGGAGATAGGCGGTTGGCTAGGGCCAGAATCATATGTGAATCCGCAGCTAGCGTGACATGTTCATCACATACGACTCCCGAGATAGCGCGTATTCACTCTAAGAGTGCAAGTTGGTTTTTTGGCCACAAGTCGTGCAGCGTTGGTGTTAGACTGGCGGCACCCCCATGCACCCCCATGTTTTCTGACGCTCCGGACGCAATGCCGCCATCCCCGTCTCGCTGTGACCTTGCGTCGCGGAGATAGGCGGTTGCTAGGGCCAGAATCGTATGTGAATCCGCAGCTAGCGTGCACCAGTCCCTGACTATGATAGGGGGTAATAGCCACAAGTGCACCGGGGTGCAGTTGGTTTTTTGGCCACAAGTCGTGCAGCGTTGGTGTTAGACTGGCGGCACCCCCATGCACCCCCATGTTTTCTGACGCTCCGGACGCAATGACGCCACTCCCGTCTCGCTGTGACCTTGCGTCGCGGAGATAGGCGGTTGGCTAGGGCCAGAATCGTATGTGAATCCGCAGCTAGCGTGACATGTTCATCACATACGACTCCCGAGTTAGCGGGTTTTCACTCTTGGCCCCTTAGTGGCAGTATGGGAGAATGACAGTCTGTTCCATTTTTCATCACATACGACTCCCGAGATAGCGCGTATTCACTCTTGGCCCCTTAGTGGCAGTATGGGAGAATGACAGTCTGTTACATGTTCATCACATACGGCTCTTGAGTTAGCGCTTGGAGGTTTGCTAGGGCCGGAATCATATACGAACCCGCAGGTATACCATGGGTTTGAGATTTTTTCGGCTCTGCTTAAGGCTTTAACCCTTGCGAGGTTAGCTTAAGTGGGGCACAGTGCACCAGTACTTATCGGTGCTTAAGCCTGGTTGTCCGTGGGGGGGTGGTACCCAGAGGGGGGGGGTGTTTGCCACTTTGTGTTGCGGGCTTAGCATAGAGGGTGTTAGCTAGTTTGATTAGCGTGTTTAATTTGGGTTAAGTTTAGGAGTAGGATACAGGGTAATGCTCCCAGGCTCACACACACGCGCGCAGGGGACAGACAGGAGTCTTTGGAGCCTCTGTGAGCAGCAGCAGCCTGTGTGAGAACATGCACTGTCTCCTAGGCCTCTCTGTGCCTCTCCAAGCGTCAGGGGTCAAACCAGAGGTCAAGCTGTAGCTAGTAGGCCTCTGACAAGGCCTCGGCCTAAGTTGGGGCCTCTGTGAGTAGCTGCAGGCTGTGTGAGCACAAGCACTCTTCCCCAAGCCTCTCCAAGCATCAGGGGTCAAGTCAGAGGTCAGCAGTAGCTAGTAGGCCTCTCACAAGGCCTCAGTCTAAGTTGGGGCCTCTGTGAGCAGCTGGGGCCTGTGGGTGGGTGTGTGTGTGTGTAGGGGTGCTGCAGTGGGTCTAGCACAGCTCTCTGTGTCTCCCCAAGCATCTAGGCCCAAGGTGGGGCCTCTCTGAGCAGCTGGAGCCTCTCTGAGCAACAGGCCCCTCTCTCTGTCCCTCTCTATCACCTGCGCGCGCGTGTATGCGTGTGTGTGGCTGTGCTTGCTGGGGGGGGTCTAGCGCAGCTCTCTGTGTCTCTCCCTGCTCCTAGGCCCAAGTTGAGCCCGTCTGAGCACAAGCACTCATCCCCAGGCCTCTCCCGGCCCGTCCCATCACAGTAGCTAGTAGGCCTCTCACAAGGCCTTAGCTTAAGCTAATGTGTGTGTGTTTGGGGGGGAGGGGGGGGGGGCGCTCAGGATTGGGTGAGATTCTAGATTAATTTTGACGCTCCGGACGCAACGCCGCCATCCCCGTCTCGCTGTGACCTTGCGTCGCGGAGATAGGCGGTTGCTAGGGCCAGAATCGTATGTGAATCCGCAGCTAGCGTGCACCAGTCCCTGACTATGATAGGGGGTAATAGCCACAAGTGCACCGGGGTGCAGTTGGTTTTTTGGCCACAAGTCGTGCAGCGTTGGTGTTAGACTGGCGGCACCCCCATGCACCCCCATGTTTTCTGACGCTCCGGACGCAATGGCGCCACTCCCGTCTCGCTGTGACCTTGCGTCGCGGAGATAGGCGGTTGGCTAGGGCCAGAATCATATGTGAATCCGCAGCTAGCGTGACATGTTCATCACATACGACTCCCGAGATAGCGCGTATTCACTCTAAGAGTGCAAGTTGGTTTTTTGGCCACAAGTCGTGCAGCGTTGGTGTTAGACTGGCGGCACCCCCATGCACCCCCATGTTTTCTGACGCTCCGGACGCAATGCCGCCATCCCCGTCTCGCTGTGACCTTGCGTCGCGGAGATAGGCGGTTGCTAGGGCCAGAATCGTATGTGAATCCGCAGCTAGCGTGCACCAGTCCCTGACTATGATAGGGGGTAATAGCCACAAGTGCACCGGGGTGCAGTTGGTTTTTTGGCCACAAGTCGTGCAGCGTTGGTGTTAGACTGGCGGCACCCCCATGCACCCCCATGTTTTCTGACGCTCCGGACGCAATGGCGCCACTCCCGTCTCGCTGTGACCTTGCGTCGCGGAGATAGGCGGTTGGCTAGGGCCAGAATCGTATGTGAATCCGCAGCTAGCGTGACATGTTCATCACATACGACTCCCGAGTTAGCGGGTTTTCACTCTTGGCCCCTTAGTGGCAGTATGGGAGAATGACAGTCTGTTCCATTTTTCATCACATACGACTCCCGAGATAGCGCGTATTCACTCTTGGCCCCTTAGTGGCAGTATGGGAGAATGACAGTCTGTTACATGTTCATCACATACGGCTCTTGAGTTAGCGCTTGGAGGTTTGCTAGGGCCGGAATCATATACGAACCCGCAGGTATACCATGGGTTTGAGATTTTTTCGGCTCTGCTTAAGGCTTTAACCCTTGCGAGGTTAGCTTAAGTGGGGCACAGTGCACCAGTACTTATCGGTGCTTAAGCCTGGTTGTCCGTGGGGGGGGTGGTACCCAGAGGGGGGGGGTGTTTGCCACTTTGTGTTGCGGGCTTAGCATAGAGGGTGTTAGCTAGTTTGATTAGCGTGTTTAATTTGGGTTAAGTTAAGGGGAGGGGGGGGGGGCGCTCAGGATTGGGTGAGATTCTAGATTAATTTTGACGCTCCGGACGCAATGCCGCCATCCCCGTCTCGCTGTGACCTTGCGTCGCGGAGATAGGCGGTTGCTAGGGCCAGAATCGTATGTGAATCCGCAGCTAGCGTGCACCAGTCCCTGACTATGATAGGGGGTAATAGCCACAAGTGCACCGGGGTGCAGTTGGTTTTTTGGCCACAAGTCGTGCAGCGTTGGTGTTAGACTGGCGGCACCCCCATGCACCCCCATGTTTTCTGACGCTCCGGACGCAATGGCGCCACTCCCGTCTCGCTGTGACCTTGCGTCGCGGAGATAGGCGGTTGGCTAGGGCCAGAATCGTATGTGAATCCGCAGCTAGCGTGACATGTTCATCACATACGACTCCCGAGTTAGCGGGTTTTCACTCTTGGCCCCTTAGTGGCAGTATGGGAGAATGACAGTCTGTTCCATTTTTCATCACATACGACTCCCGAGATAGCGCGTATTCACTCTTGGCCCCTTAGTGGCAGTATGGGAGAATGACAGTCTGTTACATGTTCATCACATACGGCTCTTGAGTTAGCGCTTGGAGGTTTGCTAGGGCCGGAATCATATACGAACCCGCAGGTATACCATGGGTTTGAGATTTTTTCGGCTCTGCTTAAGGCTTTAACCCTTGCGAGGTTAGCTTAAGTGGGGCACAGTGCACCAGTACTTATCGGTGCTTAAGCCTGGTTGTCCGTGGGGGGGGTGGTACCCAGAGGGGGGGGGTGTTTGCCACTTTGTGTTGCGGGCTTAGCATAGAGGGTGTTAGCTAGTTTGATTAGCGTGTTTAATTTGGGTTAAGTTTAGGAGTAGGATACAGGGTAATGCTCCCAGGCTCACACACACGCGCGCAGGGGACAGAGAGGAGTCTTTGGAGCCTCTGTGAGCAGCAGCAGCCTGTGTGAGAACATGCACTGTCTCCTAGGCCTCTCTGTGCCTCTCCAAGCGTCAGGGGTCAAACCAGAGGTCAAGCTGTTGCGGGCTTAGCATAGAGGGTGTTAGCTAGTTTGATTAGTGTGTTTAATTTGGGTTAAGTTTAGGAGTAGGATACAGGGTAATGCTCCCAGGCTCACAGACACGCGCGCAGGGGACAGAGAGGAGTCTTTGGAGCCTCTGTGAGCAGCTGCAGCCTGTGTGAGCAACAGGCCCCTCTCTCTGTCCCTCTCTATCACCTGCGCGCGCGTGTGTGCGTGTGTGTGGCTGTGCCTGCTGTGGGGGGTCTAGCGCAGCTCTCTGTGTCTCTCCCTGCTCCTAGGCCCAAGTTGAGCCCGTCTGAGCACAAGCACTCATCCCCAGGCCTCTCCCGGCCCGACCCATCACAGTAGCTAGTAGGCCTCTCACAAGGCCTTAGCTTAAGCTAATGTGTGTGTGTTTGGGGGGGAGGGGGGGGGGGGCGCTCAGGATTGGGTGAGATTCTAGATTAATTTTGACGCTCCGGACGCAATGCCGCCATCCCCGTCTCGCTGTGACCTTGCGTCGCGGAGCTAGGAGGTTTGCTAGGGCCGGAATCATATACGAACCCGCAGGTATACCATGGGTTTGAGATTTTTTCGGCTCTGCTTAAGGCTTTAACCCTTGCGAGGTTAGCTTAAGTGGGGCACAGTGCACCAGTACTTATCGGTGCTTAAGCCTGGTTGTCCGTGGGGGGGGGTGGTACCCAGAGGGGGGGGGTGTTTGCCACTTTGTGTTGCGGGCTTAGCATAGAGGGTGTTAGCTAGTTTGATTAGCGTGTTTAATTTGGGTTAAGTTAAGGGGAGGGGGGGGGGGCGCTCAGGATTGGGTGAGATTCTAGATTAATTTTGACGCTCCGGACGCAATGCCGCCATCCCCGTCTCGCTGTGACCTTGCGTCGCGGAGATAGGCGGTTGCTAGGGCCAGAATCGTATGTGAATCCGCAGCTAGCGTGCACCAGTCCCTGACTATGATAGGGGGTAATAGCCACAAGTGCACCGGGGTGCAGTTGGTTTTTTGGCCACAAGTCGTGCAGCGTTGGTGTTAGACTGGCGGCACCCCCATGCACCCCCATGTTTTCTGACGCTCCGGACGCAATGGCGCCACTCCCGTCTCGCTGTGACCTTGCGTCGCGGAGATAGGCGGTTGGCTAGGGCCAGAATCGTATGTGAATCCGCAGCTAGCGTGACATGTTCATCACATACGACTCCCGAGTTAGCGGGTTTTCACTCTTGGCCCCTTAGTGGCAGTATGGGAGAATGACAGTCTGTTCCATTTTTCATCACATACGACTCCCGAGATAGCGCGTATTCACTCTTGGCCCCTTAGTGGCAGTATGGGAGAATGACAGTCTGTTACATGTTCATCACATACGGCTCTTGAGTTAGCGCTTGGAGGTTTGCTAGGGCCGGAATCATATACGAACCCGCAGGTATACCATGGGTTTGAGATTTTTTCGGCTCTGCTTAAGGCTTTAACCCTTGCGAGGTTAGCTTAAGTGGGGCACAGTGCACCAGTACTTATCGGTGCTTAAGCCTGGTTGTCCGTGGGGGGGTGGTACCCAGAGGGGGGGGGTGTTTGCCACTTTGTGTTGCGGGCTTAGCATAGAGGGTGTTAGCTAGTTTGATTAGCGTGTTTAATTTGGGTTAAGTTTAGGAGTAGGATACAGGGTAATGCTCCCAGGCTCACACACACGCGCGCAGGGGACAGAGAGGAGTCTTTGGAGCCTCTGTGAGCAGCAGCAGCCTGTGTGAGAACATGCACTGTCTCCTAGGCCTCTCTGTGCCTCTCCAAGCGTCAGGGGTCAAACCAGAGGTCAAGCTGTAGCTAGTAGGCCTCTGACAAGGCCTCGGCCTAAGTTGGGGCCTCTGTGAGTAGCTGCAGGCTGTGTGAGCACAAGCACTCTTCCCCAAGCCTCTCCAAGCATCAGGGGTCAAGTCAGAGGTCAGCAGTAGCTAGTAGGCCTCTCACAAGGCCTCAGTCTAAGTTGGGGCCTCTGTGAGCAGCTGGGGCCTGTGGGTGGGTGTGTGTGTGTGTAGGGGTGCTGCAGTGGGTCTAGCACAGCTCTCTGTGTCTCCCCAAGCATCTAGGCCCAAGGTGGGGCCTCTCTGAGCAGCTGGAGCCTCTCTGAGCAACAGGCCCCTCTCTCTGTCCCTCTCTATCACCTGCGCGCGCGTGTATGCGTGTGTGTGGCTGTGCTTGCTGGGGGGGGTCTAGCGCAGCTCTCTGTGTCTCTCCCTGCTCCTAGGCCCAAGTTGAGCCCGTCTGAGCACAAGCACTCATCCCCAGGCCTCTCCCGGCCCGTCCCATCACAGTAGCTAGTAGGCCTCTCACAAGGCCTTAGCTTAAGCTAATGTGTGTGTGTTTGGGGGGGAGGGGGGGGGGGCGCTCAGGATTGGGTGAGATTCTAGATTAATTTTGACGCTCCGGACGCAACGCCGCCATCCCCGTCTCGCTGTGACCTTGCGTCGCGGAGATAGGCGGTTGCTAGGGCCAGAATCGTATGTGAATCCGCAGCTAGCGTGACATGTTCATCACATACGACTCCCGAGTTAGCGGGTTTTCACTCTTGGCCCCTTAGTGGCAGTATGGGAGAATGACAGTCTGTTCCATTTTTCATCACATACGACTCCCGAGATAGCGCGTATTCACTCTTGGCCCCTTAGTGGCAGTATGGGAGAATGACAGTCTGTTACATGTTCATCACATACGGCTCTTGAGTTAGCGCTTGGAGGTTTGCTAGGGCCGGAATCATATACGAACCCGCAGGTATACCATGGGTTTGAGATTTTTTCGGCTCTGCTTAAGGCTTTAACCCTTGCGAGGTTAGCTTAAGTGGGGCACAGTGCACCAGTACTTATCGGTGCTTAAGCCTGGTTGTCCGTGGGGGGGGTGGTACCCAGAGGGGGGGGGTGTTTGCCACTTTGTGTTGCGGGCTTAGCATAGAGGGTGTTAGCTAGTTTGATTAGCGTGTTTAATTTGGGTTAAGTTAAGGGGAGGGGGGGGGGGCGCTCAGGATTGGGTGAGATTCTAGATTAATTTTGACGCTCCGGACGCAATGCCGCCATCCCCGTCTCGCTGTGACCTTGCGTCGCGGAGATAGGCGGTTGCTAGGGCCAGAATCGTATGTGAATCCGCAGCTAGCGTGCACCAGTCCCTGACTATGATAGGGGGTAATAGCCACAAGTGCACCGGGGTGCAGTTGGTTTTTTGGCCACAAGTCGTGCAGCGTTGGTGTTAGACTGGCGGCACCCCCATGCACCCCCATGTTTTCTGACGCTCCGGACGCAATGGCGCCACTCCCGTCTCGCTGTGACCTTGCGTCGCGGAGATAGGCGGTTGGCTAGGGCCAGAATCATATGTGAATCCGCAGCTAGCGTGACATGTTCATCACATACGACTCCCGAGATAGCGCGTATTCACTCTAAGAGTGCAAGTTGGTTTTTTGGCCACAAGTCGTGCAGCGTTGGTGTTAGACTGGCGGCACCCCCATGCACCCCCATGTTTTCTGACGCTCCGGACGCAATGCCGCCATCCCCGTCTCGCTGTGACCTTGCGTCGCGGAGATAGGCGGTTGCTAGGGCCAGAATCGTATGTGAATCCGCAGCTAGCGTGCACCAGTCCCTGACTATGATAGGGGGTAATAGCCACAAGTGCACCGGGGTGCAGTTGGTTTTTTGGCCACAAGTCGTGCAGCGTTGGTGTTAGACTGGCGGCACCCCCATGCACCCCCATGTTTTCTGACGCTCCGGACGCAATGGCGCCACTCCCGTCTCGCTGTGACCTTGCGTCGCGGAGATAGGCGGTTGGCTAGGGCCAGAATCGTATGTGAATCCGCAGCTAGCGTGACATGTTCATCACATACGACTCCCGAGATAGCGCGTATTCACTCTAAGAGTGCAAGTTGTTTTTTTGGCCACAAGTCGTGCAGCGTTGGTGTTAGACTGGCGGCACCCCCATGCACCCCCATGTTTTCTGACGCTCCGGACGCAATGCCGCCATCCCCGTCTCGCTGTGACCTTGCGTCGCGGAGATAGGCGGTTGCTAGGGCCAGAATCGTATGTGAATCCGCAGCTAGCGTGCACCAGTCCCTGACTATGATAGGGGGTAATAGCCACAAGTGCACCGGGGTGCAGTTGGTTTTTTGGCCACAAGTCGTGCAGCGTTGGTGTTAGACTGGCGGCACCCCCATGCACCCCCATGTTTTCTGACGCTCCGGACGCAATGGCGCCACTCCCGTCTCGCTGTGACCTTGCGTCGCGGAGATAGGCGGTTGGCTAGGGCCAGAATCGTATGTGAATCCGCAGCTAGCGTGACATGTTCATCACATACGACTCCCGAGTTAGCGGGTTTTCACTCTTGGCCCCTTAGTGGCAGTATGGGAGAATGACAGTCTGTTCCATTTTTCATCACATACGACTCCCGAGATAGCGCGTATTCACTCTAAGAGTGCAAGTTGGTTTTTTGGCCACAAGTCGTGCAGCGTTGTTGTTAGACTGGCGGCACCCCCATGCACCCCCATGTTTTCTGACGCTCCGGACGCAATGGCACCACTCCCGTCTCGCTGTGACCTTGCGTCGCGGAGATAGGCGGTTGGCTAGGGCCAGAATCGTATGTGAATCCGCAGCTAGCGTGACATGTTCATCACATACGACTCCCGAGATAGCGCATATTCACTCTAAGAGTGCAAGTTGTTTTTTTGGCCACAAGTCGTGCAGCGTTGGTGTTAGACTGGCGGCACCCCCATGCACCCCCATGTTTTCTGACGCTCCGGACGCAATGCCGCCATCCCCGTCTCGCTGTGACCTTGCGTCGCGGAGATAGGCGGTTGCTAGGGCCAGAATCGTATGTGAATCCGCAGCTAGCGTGCACCAGTCCCTGACTATGATAGGGGGTAATAGCCACAAGTGCACCGGGGTGCAGTTGGTTTTTTGGCCACAAGTCGTGCAGCGTTGGTGTTAGACTGGCGGCACCCCCATGCACCCCCATGTTTTCTGACGCTCCGGACGCAATGGCGCCACTCCCGTCTCGCTGTGACCTTGCGTCGCGGAGATAGGCGGTTGGCTAGGGCCAGAATCGTATGTGAATCCGCAGCTAGCGTGACATGTTCATCACATACGACTCCCGAGTTAGCGGGTTTTCACTCTTGGCCCCTTAGTGGCAGTATGGGAGAATGACAGTCTGTTCCATTTTTCATCACATACGACTCCCGAGATAGCGCGTATTCACTCTTGGCCCCTTAGTGGCAGTATGGGAGAATGACAGTCTGTTACATGTTCATCACATACGGCTCTTGAGTTAGCGCTTGGAGGTTTGCTAGGGCCGGAATCATATACGAACCCGCAGGTATACCATGGGTTTGAGATTTTTTCGGCTCTGCTTAAGGCTTTAACCCTTGCGAGGTTAGCTTAAGTGGGGCACAGTGCACCAGTACTTATCGGTGCTTAAGCCTGGTTGTCCGTGGGGGGGGTGGTACCCAGAGGGGGGGGGTGTTTGCCACTTTGTGTTGCGGGCTTAGCATAGAGGGTGTTAGCTAGTTTGATTAGCGTGTTTAATTTGGGTTAAGTTTAGGAGTAGGATACAGGGTAATGCTCCCAGGCTCACACACACGCGCGCAGGGGACAGAGAGGAGTCTTTGGAGCCTCTGTGAGCAGCAGCAGCCTGTGTGAGAACATGCACTGTCTCCTAGGCCTCTCTGTGCCTCTCCAAGCGTCAGGGGTCAAACCAGAGGTCAAGCTGTAGCTAGTAGGCCTCTGACAAGGCCTCGGCCTAAGTTGGGGCCTCTGTGAGTAGCTGCAGGCTGTGTGAGCACAAGCACTCTTCCCCAAGCCTCTCCAAGCATCAGGGGTCAAGTCAGAGGTCAGCAGTAGCTAGTAGGCCTCTCACAAGGCCTCAGTCTAAGTTGGGGCCTCTGTGAGCAGCTGGGGCCTGTGGGTGGGTGTGTGTGTGTGTAGGGGTGCTGCAGTGGGTCTAGCACAGCTCTCTGTGTCTCCCCAAGCATCTAGGCCCAAGGTGGGGCCTCTCTGAGCAGCTGGAGCCTCTCTGAGCAACAGGCCCCTCTCTCTGTCCCTCTCTATCACCTGCGCGCGCGTGTATGCGTGTGTGTGGCTGTGCTTGCTGGGGGGGGTCTAGCGCAGCTCTCTGTGTCTCTCCCTGCTCATAGGCCCAAGTTGAGCCCGTCTGAGCACAAGCACTCATCCCCAGGCCTCTCCCGGCCCGTCCCATCACAGTAGCTAGTAGGCCTCTCACAAGGCCTTAGCTTAAGCTAATGTGTGTGTGTTTGGGGGGGAGGGGGGGGGGGCGCTCAGGATTGGGTGAGATTCTAGATTATTTTGACGCTCCGGACGCAATGCCGCCATCCCCGTCTCGCTGTGACCTTGCGTCGCGGTGCTAGGAGGTTTGCTAGGGCCGGAATCATATACGAACCCGCAGGTATACCATGGGTTTGAGATTTTTTCGGCTCTGCTTAAGGCTTTAACCCTTGCGAGGTTAGCTTAAGTGGGGCACAGTGCACCAGTACTTATCGGTGCTTAAGCCTGGTTGTCCGTGGGGGGGTGGTACCCAGAGGGGGGGGGTGTTTGCCACTTTGTGTTGCGGGCTTAGCATAGAGGGTGTTAGCTAGTTTGATTAGCGTGTTTAATTTGGGTTAAGTTTAGGAGTAGGATACAGGGTAATGCTCCCAGGCTCACACACACGCGCGCAGGGGACAGAGAGGAGTCTTTGGAGCCTCTGTGAGCAGCAGCAGCCTGTGTGAGAACATGCACTGTCTCCTAGGCCTCTCTGTGCCTCTCCAAGCGTCAGGGGTCAAACCAGAGGTCAAGCTGTAGCTAGTAGGCCTCTGACAAGGCCTCGGCCTAAGTTGGGGCCTCTGTGAGTAGCTGCAGGCTGTGTGAGCACAAGCACTCTTCCCCAAGCCTCTCCAAGCATCAGGGGTCAAGTCAGAGGTCAGCAGTAGCTAGTAGGCCTCTCACAAGGCCTCAGTCTAAGTTGGGGCCTCTGTGAGCAGCTGGGGCCTGTGGGTGGGTGTGTGTGTGTGTAGGGGTGCTGCAGTGGGTCTAGCACAGCTCTCTGTGTCTCCCCAAGCATCTAGGCCCAAGGTGGGGCCTCTCTGAGCAGCTGGAGCCTCTCTGAGCAACAGGCCCCTCTCTCTGTCCCTCTCTATCACCTGCGCGCGCGTGTATGCGTGTGTGTGGCTGTGCTTGCTGGGGGGGGTCTAGCGCAGCTCTCTGTGTCTCTCCCTGCTCCTAGGCCCAAGTTGAGCCCGTCTGAGCACAAGCACTCATCCCCAGGCCTCTCCCGGCCCGTCCCATCACAGTAGCTAGTAGGCCTCTCACAAGGCCTTAGCTTAAGCTAATGTGTGTGTGTTTGGGGGGGAGGGGGGGGGGGCGCTCAGGATTGGGTGAGATTCTAGATTAATTTTGACGCTCCGGACGCAACGCCGCCATCCCCGTCTCGCTGTGACCTTGCGTCGCGGAGATAGGCGGTTGCTAGGGCCAGAATCGTATGTGAATCCGCAGCTAGCGTGCACCAGTCCCTGACTATGATAGGGGGTAATAGCCACAAGTGCACCGGGGTGCAGTTGGTTTTTTGGCCACAAGTCGTGCAGCGTTGGTGTTAGACTGGCGGCACCCCCATGCACCCCCATGTTTTCTGACGCTCCGGACGCAATGGCGCCACTCCCGTCTCGCTGTGACCTTGCGTCGCGGAGATAGGCGGTTGGCTAGGGCCAGAATCATATGTGAATCCGCAGCTAGCGTGACATGTTCATCACATACGACTCCCGAGATAGCGCGTATTCACTCTAAGAGTGCAAGTTGGTTTTTTGGCCACAAGTCGTGCAGCGTTGGTGTTAGACTGGCGGCACCCCCATGCACCCCCATGTTTTCTGACGCTCCGGACGCAATGCCGCCATCCCCGTCTCGCTGTGACCTTGCGTCGCGGAGATAGGCGGTTGCTAGGGCCAGAATCGTATGTGAATCCGCAGCTAGCGTGCACCAGTCCCTGACTATGATAGGGGGTAATAGCCACAAGTGCACCGGGGTGCAGTTGGTTTTTTGGCCACAAGTCGTGCAGCGTTGGTGTTAGACTGGCGGCACCCCCATGCACCCCCATGTTTTCTGACGCTCCGGACGCAATGGCGCCACTCCCGTCTCGCTGTGACCTTGCGTCGCGGAGATAGGCGGTTGGCTAGGGCCAGAATCGTATGTGAATCCGCAGCTAGCGTGACATGTTCATCACATACGACTCCCGAGTTAGCGGGTTTTCACTCTTGGCCCCTTAGTGGCAGTATGGGAGAATGACAGTCTGTTCCATTTTTCATCACATACGACTCCCGAGATAGCGCGTATTCACTCTTGGCCCCTTAGTGGCAGTATGGGAGAATGACAGTCTGTTACATGTTCATCACATACGGCTCTTGAGTTAGCGCTTGGAGGTTTGCTAGGGCCGGAATCATATACGAACCCGCAGGTATACCATGGGTTTGAGATTTTTTCGGCTCTGCTTAAGGCTTTAACCCTTGCGAGGTTAGCTTAAGTGGGGCACAGTGCACCAGTACTTATCGGTGCTTAAGCCTGGTTGTCCGTGGGGGGGGTGGTACCCAGAGGGGGGGGGTGTTTGCCACTTTGTGTTGCGGGCTTAGCATAGAGGGTGTTAGCTAGTTTGATTAGCGTGTTTAATTTGGGTTAAGTTAAGGGGAGGGGGGGGGGGCGCTCAGGATTGGGTGAGATTCTAGATTAATTTTGACGCTCCGGACGCAATGCCGCCATCCCCGTCTCGCTGTGACCTTGCGTCGCGGAGATAGGCGGTTGCTAGGGCCAGAATCGTATGTGAATCCGCAGCTAGCGTGCACCAGTCCCTGACTATGATAGGGGGTAATAGCCACAAGTGCACCGGGGTGCAGTTGGTTTTTTGGCCACAAGTCGTGCAGCGTTGGTGTTAGACTGGCGGCACCCCCATGCACCCCCATGTTTTCTGACGCTCCGGACGCAATGGCGCCACTCCCGTCTCGCTGTGACCTTGCGTCGCGGAGATAGGCGGTTGGCTAGGGCCAGAATCGTATGTGAATCCGCAGCTAGCGTGACATGTTCATCACATACGACTCCCGAGTTAGCGGGTTTTCACTCTTGGCCCCTTAGTGGCAGTATGGGAGAATGACAGTCTGTTCCATTTTTCATCACATACGACTCCCGAGATAGCGCGTATTCACTCTTGGCCCCTTAGTGGCAGTATGGGAGAATGACAGTCTGTTACATGTTCATCACATACGGCTCTTGAGTTAGCGCTTGGAGGTTTGCTAGGGCCGGAATCATATACGAACCCGCAGGTATACCATGGGTTTGAGATTTTTTCGGCTCTGCTTAAGGCTTTAACCCTTGCGAGGTTAGCTTAAGTGGGGCACAGTGCACCAGTACTTATCGGTGCTTAAGCCTGGTTGTCCGTGGGGGGGGTGGTACCCAGAGGGGGGGGGTGTTTGCCACTTTGTGTTGCGGGCTTAGCATAGAGGGTGTTAGCTAGTTTGATTAGCGTGTTTAATTTGGGTTAAGTTTAGGAGTAGGATACAGGGTAATGCTCCCAGGCTCACACACACGCGCGCAGGGGACAGAGAGGAGTCTTTGGAGCCTCTGTGAGCAGCAGCAGCCTGTGTGAGAACATGCACTGTCTCCTAGGCCTCTCTGTGCCTCTCCAAGCGTCAGGGGTCAAACCAGAGGTCAAGCTGTTGCGGGCTTAGCATAGAGGGTGTTAGCTAGTTTGATTAGTGTGTTTAATTTGGGTTAAGTTTAGGAGTAGGATACAGGGTAATGCTCCCAGGCTCACAGACACGCGCGCAGGGGACAGAGAGGAGTCTTTGGAGCCTCTGTGAGCAGCTGCAGCCTGTGTGAGCAACAGGCCCCTCTCTCTGTCCCTCTCTATCACCTGCGCGCGCGTGTGTGCGTGTGTGTGGCTGTGCCTGCTGTGGGGGGTCTAGCGCAGCTCTCTGTGTCTCTCCCTGCTCCTAGGCCCAAGTTGAGCCCGTCTGAGCACAAGCACTCATCCCCAGGCCTCTCCCGGCCCGACCCATCACAGTAGCTAGTAGGCCTCTCACAAGGCCTTAGCTTAAGCTAATGTGTGTGTGTTTGGGGGGGAGGGGGGGGGGGGCGCTCAGGATTGGGTGAGATTCTAGATTAATTTTGACGCTCCGGACGCAATGCCGCCATCCCCGTCTCGCTGTGACCTTGCGTCGCGGAGCTAGGAGGTTTGCTAGGGCCGGAATCATATACGAACCCGCAGGTATACCATGGGTTTGAGATTTTTTCGGCTCTGCTTAAGGCTTTAACCCTTGCGAGGTTAGCTTAAGTGGGGCACAGTGCACCAGTACTTATCGGTGCTTAAGCCTGGTTGTCCGTGGGGGGGGGTGGTACCCAGAGGGGGGGGGTGTTTGCCACTTTGTGTTGCGGGCTTAGCATAGAGGGTGTTAGCTAGTTTGATTAGCGTGTTTAATTTGGGTTAAGTTAAGGGGAGGGGGGGGGGGCGCTCAGGATTGGGTGAGATTCTAGATTAATTTTGACGCTCCGGACGCAATGCCGCCATCCCCGTCTCGCTGTGACCTTGCGTCGCGGAGATAGGCGGTTGCTAGGGCCAGAATCGTATGTGAATCCGCAGCTAGCGTGCACCAGTCCCTGACTATGATAGGGGGTAATAGCCTCAAGTGCACCGGGGTGCAGTTGGTTTTTTGGCCACAAGTCGTGCAGCGTTGGTGTTAGACTGGCGGCACCCCCATGCACCCCCATGTTTTCTGACGCTCCGGACGCAATGGCGCCACTCCCGTCTCGCTGTGACCTTGCGTCGCGGAGATAGGCGGTTGGCTAGGGCCAGAATCGTATGTGAATCCGCAGCTAGCGTGACATGTTCATCACATACGACTCCCGAGATAGCGCGTATTCACTCTAAGAGTGCAAGTTGTTTTTTTGGCCACAAGTCGTGCAGCGTTGGTGTTAGACTGGCGGCACCCCCATGCACCCCCATGTTTTCTGACGCTCCGGACGCAATGCCGCCATCCCCGTCTCGCTGTGACCTTGCGTCGCGGAGATAGGCGGTTGCTAGGGCCAGAATCGTATGTGAATCCGCAGCTAGCGTGCACCAGTCCCTGACTATGATAGGGGGTAATAGCCACAAGTGCACCGGGGTGCAGTTGGTTTTTTGGCCACAAGTCGTGCAGCGTTGGTGTTAGACTGGCGGCACCCCCATGCACCCCCATGTTTTCTGACGCTCCGGACGCAATGGCGCCACTCCCGTCTCGCTGTGACCTTGCGTCGCGGAGATAGGCGGTTGGCTAGGGCCAGAATCATATGTGAATCCGCAGCTAGCGTGACATGTTCATCACATACGACTCCCGAGATAGCGCGTATTCACTCTAAGAGTGCAAGTTGGTTTTTTGGCCACAAGTCGTGCAGCGTTGGTGTTAGACTGGCGGCACCCCCATGCACCCCCATGTTTTCTGACGCTCCGGACGCAATGCCGCCATCCCCGTCTCGCTGTGACCTTGCGTCGCGGAGATAGGCGGTTGCTAGGGCCAGAATCGTATGTGAATCCGCAGCTAGCGTGCACCAGTCCCTGACTATGATAGGGGGTAATAGCCACAAGTGCACCGGGGTGCAGTTGGTTTTTTGGCCACAAGTCGTGCAGCGTTGGTGTTAGACTGGCGGCACCCCCATGCACCCCCATGTTTTCTGACGCTCCGGACGCAATGACGCCACTCCCGTCTCGCTGTGACCTTGCGTCGCGGAGATAGGCGGTTGGCTAGGGCCAGAATCGTATGTGAATCCGCAGCTAGCGTGACATGTTCATCACATACGACTCCCGAGTTAGCGGGTTTTCACTCTTGGCCCCTTAGTGGCAGTATGGGAGAATGACAGTCTGTTCCATTTTTCATCACATACGACTCCCGAGATAGCGCGTATTCACTCTTGGCCCCTTAGTGGCAGTATGGGAGAATGACAGTCTGTTACATGTTCATCACATACGGCTCTTGAGTTAGCGCTTGGAGGTTTGCTAGGGCCGGAATCATATACGAACCCGCAGGTATACCATGGGTTTGAGATTTTTTCGGCTCTGCTTAAGGCTTTAACCCTTGCGAGGTTAGCTTAAGTGGGGCACAGTGCACCAGTACTTATCGGTGCTTAAGCCTGGTTGTCCGTGGGGGGGTGGTACCCAGAGGGGGGGGGTGTTTGCCACTTTGTGTTGCGGGCTTAGCATAGAGGGTGTTAGCTAGTTTGATTAGCGTGTTTAATTTGGGTTAAGTTTAGGAGTAGGATACAGGGTAATGCTCCCAGGCTCACACACACGCGCGCAGGGGACAGAGAGGAGTCTTTGGAGCCTCTGTGAGCAGCAGCAGCCTGTGTGAGAACATGCACTGTCTCCTAGGCCTCTCTGTGCCTCTCCAAGCGTCAGGGGTCAAACCAGAGGTCAAGCTGTAGCTAGTAGGCCTCTGACAAGGCCTCGGCCTAAGTTGGGGCCTCTGTGAGTAGCTGCAGGCTGTGTGAGCACAAGCACTCTTCCCCAAGCCTCTCCAAGCATCAGGGGTCAAGTCAGAGGTCAGCAGTAGCTAGTAGGCCTCTCACAAGGCCTCAGTCTAAGTTGGGGCCTCTGTGAGCAGCTGGGGCCTGTGGGTGGGTGTGTGTGTGTGTAGGGGTGCTGCAGTGGGTCTAGCACAGCTCTCTGTGTCTCCCCAAGCATCTAGGCCCAAGGTGGGGCCTCTCTGAGCAGCTGGAGCCTCTCTGAGCAACAGGCCCCTCTCTCTGTCCCTCTCTATCACCTGCGCGCGCGTGTATGCGTGTGTGTGGCTGTGCTTGCTGGGGGGGGTCTAGCGCAGCTCTCTGTGTCTCTCCCTGCTCATAGGCCCAAGTTGAGCCCGTCTGAGCA
This sequence comes from Alosa pseudoharengus, assembly GCF_046254945.1. Classification (NCBI taxonomy): domain Eukaryota; kingdom Metazoa; phylum Chordata; class Actinopteri; order Clupeiformes; family Clupeidae; genus Alosa; species Alosa pseudoharengus. Next base: position 82,744 of record NW_027468876.1, read on the forward strand.
CAAGCACTCATCCCCAGGCCTCTCCCGGCCCGTCCCATCACAGTAGCTAGTAGGCCTCTCACAAGGCCTTAGCTTAAGCTAATGTGTGTGTGTTTGGGGGGGAGGGGGGGGGGCGCTCAGGATTGGGTGAGATTCTAGATTAATTTTGACGCTCCGGACGCAATGCCGCCATCCCCGTCTCGCTGTGACCTTGCGTCGCGGAGCTAGGAGGTTTGCTAGGGCCGGAATCATATACGAACCCGCAGGTATACCATGGGTTTGAGATTTTTTCGGCTCTGCTTAAGGCTTTAACCCTTGCGAGGTTAGCTTAAGTGGGGCACAGTGCACCAGTACTTATCGGTGCTTAAGCCTGGTTGTCCGTGGGGGGGGGTGGTACCCAGAGGGGGGGGGTGTTTGCCACTTTGTGTTGCGGGCTTAGCATAGAGGGTGTTAGCTAGTTTGATTAGCGTGTTTAATTTGGGTTAAGTTTAGGAGTAGGATACAGGGTAATGCTCCCAGGCTCACACACACGCGCGCAGGGGACAGAGAGGAGTCTTTGGAGCCTCTGTGAGCAGCAGCAGCCTGTGTGAGAACATGCACTGTCTCCTAGGCCTCTCTGTGCCTCTCCAAGCGTCAGGGGTCAAACCAGAGGTCAAGCTGTAGCTAGTAGGCCTCTGACAAGGCCTCGGCCTAAGTTGGGGCCTCTGTGAGTAGCTGCAGGCTGTGTGAGCACAAGCACTCTTCCCCAAGCCTCTCCAAGCATCAGGGGTCAAGTCAGAGGTCAGCAGTAGCTAGTAGGCCTCTCACAAGGCCTCAGTCTAAGTTGGGGCCTCTGTGAGCAGCTGGGGCCTGTGGGTGGGTGTGTGTGTGTGTAGGGGTGCTGCAGTGGGTCTAGCACAGCTCTCTGTGTCTCCCCAAGCATCTAGGCCCAAGGTGGGGCCTCTCTGAGCAGCTGGAGCCTCTCTGAGCAACAGGCCCCTCTCTCTGTCCCTCTCTATCACCTGCGCGCGCGTGTATGCGTGTGTGTGGCTGTGCTTGCTGGGGGGGGTCTAGCGCAGCTCTCTGTGTCTCTCCCTGCTCATAGGCCCAAGTTGAGCCCGTCTGAGCACAAGCACTCATCCCCAGGCCTCTCCCGGCCCGTCCCATCACAGTAGCTAGTAGGCCTCTCACAAGGCCTTAGCTTAAGCTAATGTGTGTGTGTTTGGGGGGGAGGGGGGGGGGCGCTCAGGATTGGGTGAGATTCTAGATTAATTTTGACGCTCCGGACGCAATGCCGCCATCCCCGTCTCGCTGTGACCTTGCGTCGCGGAGCTAGGAGGTTTGCTAGGGCCGGAATCATATACGAACCCGCAGGTATACCATGGGTTTGAGATTTTTTCGGCTCTGCTTAAGGCTTTAACCCTTGCGAGGTTAGCTTAAGTGGGGCACAGTGCACCAGTACTTATCGGTGCTTAAGCCTGGTTGTCCGTGGGGGGGGGTGGTACCCAGAGGGGGGGGGTGTTTGCCACTTTGTGTTGCGGGCTTAGCATAGAGGGTGTTAGCTAGTTTGATTAGCGTGTTTAATTTGGGTTAAGTTTAGGAGTAGGATACAGGGTAATGCTCCCAGGCTCACACACACGCGCGCAGGGGACAGAGAGGAGTCTTTGGAGCCTCTGTGAGCAGCAGCAGCCTGTGTGAGAACATGCACTGTCTCCTAGGCCTCTCTGTGCCTCTCCAAGCGTCAGGGGTCAAACCAGAGGTCAAGCTGTAGCTAGTAGGCCTCTGACAAGGCCTCGGCCTAAGTTGGGGCCTCTGTGAGTAGCTGCAGGCTGTGTGAGCACAAGCACTCTTCCCCAAGCCTCTCCAAGCATCAGGGGTCAAGTCAGAGGTCAGCAGTAGCTAGTAGGCCTCTCACAAGGCCTCAGTCTAAGTTGGGGCCTCTGTGAGCAGCTGGGGCCTGTGGGTGGGTGTGTGTGTGTGTAGGGGTGCTGCAGTGGGTCTAGCACAGCTCTCTGTGTCTCCCCAAGCATCTAGGCCCAAGGTGGGGCCTCTCTGAGCAGCTGGAGCCTCTCTGAGCAACAGGCCCCTCTCTCTGTCCCTCTCTATCACCTGCGCGCGCGTGTATGCGTGTGTGTGGCTGTGCTTGCTGGGGGGGGTCTAGCGCAGCTCTCTGTGTCTCTCCCTGCTCATAGGCCCAAGTTGAGCCCGTCTGAGCACAAGCACTCATCCCCAGGCCTCTCCCGGCCCGTCCCATCACAGTAGCTAGTAGGCCTCTCACAAGGCCTTAGCTTAAGCTAATGTGTGTGTGTTTGGGGGGGAGGGGGGGGGGGCGCTCAGGATTGGGTGAGATTCTAGATTAATTTTGACGCTCCGGACGCAATGCCGCCATCCCCGTCTCGCTGTGACCTTGCGTCGCGGAGATAGGCGGTTGCTAGGGCCAGAATCATATACGAACCCGCAGGTATACCATGGGTTTGAGATTTTTTCGGCTCTGCTTAAGGCTTTAACCCTTGCGAGGTTAGCTTAAGTGGGGCACAGTGCACCAGTACTTATCGGTGCTTAAGCCTGGTTGTCCGTGGGGGGGGTGGTACCCAGAGGGGGGGGGTGTTTGCCACTTTGTGTTGCGGGCTTAGCATAGAGGGTGTTAGCTAGTTTGATTAGCGTGTTTAATTTGGGTTAAGTTAAGGGGAGGGGGGGGGGCGCTCAGGATTGGGTGAGATTCTAGATTAATTTTGACGCTCCGGACGCAATGCCGCCATCCCCGTCTCGCTGTGACCTTGCGTCGCGGAGATAGGCGGTTGCTAGGGCCAGAATCGTATGTGAATCCGCAGCTAGCGTGCACCAGTCCCTGACTATGATAGGGGGTAATAGCCACAAGTGCACCGGGGTGCAGTTGGTTTTTTGGCCACAAGTCGTGCAGCGTTGGTGTTAGACTGGCGGCACCCCCATGCACCCCCATGTTTTCTGACGCTCCGGACGCAATGGCGCCACTCCCGTCTCGCTGTGACCTTGCGTCGCGGAGATAGGCGGTTGGCTAGGGCCAGAATCGTATGTGAATCCGCAGCTAGCGTGACATGTTCATCACATACGACTCCCGAGTTAGCGGGTTTTCACTCTTGGCCCCTTAGTGGCAGTATGGGAGAATGACAGTCTGTTCCATTTTTCATCACATACGACTCCCGAGATAGCGCGTATTCACTCTAAGAGTGCAAGTTGGTTTTTTGGCCACAAGTCGTGCAGCGTTGGTGTTAGACTGGCGGCACCCCCATGCACCCCCATGTTTTCTGACGCTCCGGACGCAACGGCGCCACCCCCGTCTCGCTGTGACCTTGCGTCGCGGAGCTAGGCGGTTGGCTAGGGCCAGAATCATATACGAATCCGCAGTTAGCGTGCTTCCACATGCGGGGGGGGGTCGGGATTCACATGTGAGCACCTCCCTAGCGTGACTAGTGTCGCCCTCGTGTGGAAATCAGGCAGCTATGCCTCAGTGTTTTCACTCCTACTATCCCTGACTATGATAGGGGGTAATAGCCACAAGTGCACCGGGGTGCAGTTGGTTTTTTGGCCACAAGTCGTGCAGCGTTGGTGTTAGACTGGCGGCACCCCCATGCACCCCCATGTTTTCTGACGCTCCGGACGCAATGGCGCCACTCCCGTCTCGCTGTGACCTTGCGTCGCGGAGATAGGCGGTTGGCTAGGGCCAGAATCGTATGTGAATCCGCAGCTAGCGTGACATGTTCATCACATACGACTCCCGAGTTAGCGGGTTTTCACTCTTGGCCCCTTAGTGGCAGTATGGGAGAATGACAGTCTGTTCCATTTTTCATCACATACGACTCCCGAGATAGCGCGTATTCACTCTTGGCCCCTTAGTGGCAGTATGGGAGAATGACAGTCTGTTACATGTTCATCACATACGGCTCTTGAGTTAGCGCTTGGAGGTTTGCTAGGGCCGGAATCATATACGAACCCGCAGGTATACCATGGGTTTGAGATTTTTTCGGCTCTGCTTAAGGCTTTAACCCTTGCGAGGTTAGCTTAAGTGGGGCACAGTGCACCAGTACTTATCGGTGCTTAAGCCTGGTTGTCCGTGGGGGGGGTGGTACCCAGAGGGGGGGGGTGTTTGCCACTTTGTGTTGCGGGCTTAGCATAGAGGGTGTTAGCTAGTTTGATTAGCGTGTTTAATTTGGGTTAAGTTTAGGAGTAGGATACAGGGTAATGCTCCCAGGCTCACACACACGCGCGCAGGGGACAGAGAGGAGTCTTTGGAGCCTCTGTGAGCAGCAGCAGCCTGTGTGAGAACATGCACTGTCTCCTAGGCCTCTCTGTGCCTCTCCAAGCGTCAGGGGTCAAACCAGAGGTCAAGCTGTAGCTAGTAGACCTCTGACAAGGCCTCGGCCTAAGTTGGGGCCTCTGTGAGTAGCTGCAGGCTGTGTGAGCACAAGCACTCTTCCCCAAGCCTCTCCAAGCATCAGGGGTCAAGTCAGAGGTCAGCAGTAGCTAGTAGGCCTCTCACAAGGCCTCAGTCTAAGTTATCGGTGCTTAAGCCTGGTTGTCCGTGGGGGGGTGGTACCCAGAGGGGGGGGGTGTTTGCCACTTTGTGTTGCGGGCTTAGCATAGAGGGTGTTAGCTAGTTTGATTAGCGTGTTTAATTTGGGTTAAGTTTAGGAGTAGGATACAGGGTAATGCTCCCAGGCTCACACACACGCGCGCAGGGGACAGAGAGGAGTCTTTGGAGCCTCTGTGAGCAGCTGCAGCCTGTGTGAGCAACAGGCCCCTCTCTATGTCCCTCTCTATCACCTGCGCGCGCGTGTGTGCGTGTGTGTGGCTGTGCCTGCTGTGGGGGGTCTAGCGCAGCTCTCTGTGTCTCTCCCTGCTCCTAGGCCCAAGTTGAGCCCGTCTGAGCACAAGCACTCATCCCCAGGCCTCTCCCGGCCCGACCCATCACAGTAGCTAGTAGGCCTCTCACAAGGCCTTAGCTTAAGCTAATGTGTGTGTGTTTGGGGGGGAGGGGGGGGGGGCGCTCAGGATTGGGTGAGATTCTAGATTAATTTTGACGCTCCGGACGCAACGCCGCCATCCCCGTCTCGCTGTGACCTTGCGTCGCGGAGATAGGCGGTTGCTAGGGCCAGAATCGTATGTGAATCCGCAGCTAGCGTGCACCAGTCCCTGACTATGATAGGGGGTAATAGCCACAAGTGCACCGGGGTGCAGTTGGTTTTTTGGCCACAAGTCGTGCAGCGTTGGTGTTAGACTGGCGGCACCCCCATGCACCCCCATGTTTTCTGACGCTCCGGACGCAATGGCGCCACTCCCGTCTCGCTGTGACCTTGCGTCGCGGAGATAGGCGGTTGGCTAGGGCCAGAATCATATGTGAATCCGCAGCTAGCGTGACATGTTCATCACATACGACTCCCGAGATAGCGCGTATTCACTCTAAGAGTGCAAGTTGGTTTTTTGGCCACAAGTCGTGCAGCGTTGGTGTTAGACTGGCGGCACCCCCATGCACCCCCATGTTTTCTGACGCTCCGGACGCAATGCCGCCATCCCCGTCTCGCTGTGACCTTGCGTCGCGGAGATAGGCGGTTGCTAGGGCCAGAATCGTATGTGAATCCGCAGCTAGCGTGCACCAGTCCCTGACTATGATAGGGGGTAATAGCCACAAGTGCACCGGGGTGCAGTTGGTTTTTTGGCCACAAGTCGTGCAGCGTTGGTGTTAGACTGGCGGCACCCCCATGCACCCCCATGTTTTCTGACGCTCCGGACGCAATGGCGCCACTCCCGTCTCGCTGTGACCTTGCGTCGCGGAGATAGGCGGTTGGCTAGGGCCAGAATCGTATGTGAATCCGCAGCTAGCGTGACATGTTCATCACATACGACTCCCGAGATAGCGCGTATTCACTCTAAGAGTGCAAGTTGTTTTTTTGGCCACAAGTCGTGCAGCGTTGGTGTTAGACTGGCGGCACCCCCATGCACCCCCATGTTTTCTGACGCTCCGGACGCAATGCCGCCATCCCCGTCTCGCTGTGACCTTGCGTCGCGGAGATAGGCGGTTGCTAGGGCCAGAATCGTATGTGAATCCGCAGCTAGCGTGCACCAGTCCCTGACTATGATAGGGGGTAATAGCCACAAGTGCACCGGGGTGCAGTTGGTTTTTTGGCCACAAGTCGTGCAGCGTTGGTGTTAGACTGGCGGCACCCCCATGCACCCCCATGTTTTCTGACGCTCCGGACGCAATGGCGCCACTCCCGTCTCGCTGTGACCTTGCGTCGCGGAGATAGGCGGTTGGCTAGGGCCAGAATCGTATGTGAATCCGCAGCTAGCGTGACATGTTCATCACATACGACTCCCGAGATAGCGCGTATTCACTCTAAGAGTGCAAGTTGTTTTTTTGGCCACAAGTCGTGCAGCGTTGGTGTTAGACTGGCGGCACCCCCATGCACCCCCATGTTTTCTGACGCTCCGGACGCAATGCCGCCATCCCCGTCTCGCTGTGACCTTGCGTCGCGGAGATAGGCGGTTGCTAGGGCCAGAATCGTATGTGAATCCGCAGCTAGCGTGCACCAGTCCCTGACTATGATAGGGGGTAATAGCCACAAGTGCACCGGGGTGCAGTTGGTTTTTTGGCCACAAGTCGTGCAGCGTTGGTGTTAGACTGGCGGCACCCCCATGCACCCCCATGTTTTCTGACGCTCCGGACGCAATGGCGCCACTCCCGTCTCGCTGTGACCTTGCGTCGCGGAGATAGGCGGTTGGCTAGGGCCAGAATCGTATGTGAATCCGCAGCTAGCGTGACATGTTCATCACATACGACTCCCGAGTTAGCGGGTTTTCACTCTTGGCCCCTTAGTGGCAGTATGGGAGAATGACAGTCTGTTCCATTTTTCATCACATACGACTCCCGAGATAGCGCGTATTCACTCTAAGAGTGCAAGTTGGTTTTTTGGCCACAAGTCGTGCAGCGTTGGTGTTAGACTGGCGGCACCCCCATGCACCCCCATGTTTTCTGACGCTCCGGACGCAACGGCGCCACCCCCGTCTCGCTGTGACCTTGCGTCGCGGAGCTAGGCGGTTGGCTAGGGCCAGAATCATATACGAATCCGCAGTTAGCGTGCTTCCACATGCGGGGGGGGGTCGGGATTCACATGTGAGCACCTCCCTAGCGTGACTAGTGTCGCCCTCGTGTGGAAATCAGGCAGCTATGCCTCAGTGTTTTCACTCCTACTATCCCTGACTATGATAGGGGGTAATAGCCACAAGTGCACCGGGGTGCAGTTGGTTTTTTGGCCACAAGTCGTGCAGCGTTGGTGTTAGACTGGCGGCACCCCCATGCACCCCCATGTTTTCTGACGCTCCGGACGCAATGGCGCCACTCCCGTCTCGCTGTGACCTTGCGTCGCGGAGATAGGCGGTTGGCTAGGGCCAGAATCGTATGTGAATCCGCAGCTAGCGTGACATGTTCATCACATACGACTCCCGAGTTAGCGGGTTTTCACTCTTGGCCCCTTAGTGGCAGTATGGGAGAATGACAGTCTGTTCCATTTTTCATCACATACGACTCCCGAGATAGCGCGTATTCACTCTTGGCCCCTTAGTGGCAGTATGGGAGAATGACAGTCTGTTACATGTTCATCACATACGGCTCTTGAGTTAGCGCTTGGAGGTTTGCTAGGGCCGGAATCATATACGAACCCGCAGGTATACCATGGGTTTGAGATTTTTTCGGCTCTGCTTAAGGCTTTAACCCTTGCGAGGTTAGCTTAAGTGGGGCACAGTGCACCAGTACTTATCGGTGCTTAAGCCTGGTTGTCCGTGGGGGGGGTGGTACCCAGAGGGGGGGGGTGTTTGCCACTTTGTGTTGCGGGCTTAGCATAGAGGGTGTTAGCTAGTTTGATTAGCGTGTTTAATTTGGGTTAAGTTTAGGAGTAGGATACAGGGTAATGCTCCCAGGCTCACACACACGCGCGCAGGGGACAGAGAGGAGTCTTTGGAGCCTCTGTGAGCAGCAGCAGCCTGTGTGAGAACATGCACTGTCTCCTAGGCCTCTCTGTGCCTCTCCAAGCGTCAGGGGTCAAACCAGAGGTCAAGCTGTAGCTAGTAGACCTCTGACAAGGCCTCGGCCTAAGTTGGGGCCTCTGTGAGTAGCTGCAGGCTGTGTGAGCACAAGCACTCTTCCCCAAGCCTCTCCAAGCATCAGGGGTCAAGTCAGAGGTCAGCAGTAGCTAGTAGGCCTCTCACAAGGCCTCAGTCTAAGTTATCGGTGCTTAAGCCTGGTTGTCCGTGGGGGGGTGGTACCCAGAGGGGGGGGGTGTTTGCCACTTTGTGTTGCGGGCTTAGCATAGAGGGTGTTAGCTAGTTTGATTAGCGTGTTTAATTTGGGTTAAGTTTAGGAGTAGGATACAGGGTAATGCTCCCAGGCTCACACACACGCGCGCAGGGGACAGAGAGGAGTCTTTGGAGCCTCTGTGAGCAGCAGCAGCCTGTGTGAGAACATGCACTGTCTCCTAGGCCTCTCTGTGCCTCTCCAAGCGTCAGGGGTCAAACCAGAGGTCAAGCTGTTGCGGGCTTAGCATAGAGGGTGTTAGCTAGTTTGATTAGTGTGTTTAATTTGGGTTAAGTTTAGGAGTAGGATACAGGGTAATGCTCCCAGGCTCACAGACACGCGCGCAGGGGACAGAGAGGAGTCTTTGGAGCCTCTGTGAGCAGCTGCAGCCTGTGTGAGCAACAGGCCCCTCTCTCTGTCCCTCTCTATCACCTGCGCGCGCGTGTATGCGTGTGTGTGGCTGTGCTTGCTGGGGGGGGTCTAGCGCAGCTCTCTGTGTCTCTCCCTGCTCATAGGCCCAAGTTGAGCCCGTCTGAGCACAAGCACTCATCCCCAGGCCTCTCCCGGCCCGTCCCATCACAGTAGCTAGTAGGCCTCTCACAAGGCCTTAGCTTAAGCTAATGTGTGTGTGTTTGGGGGGGAGGGGAGGGGGGCGCTCAGGATTGGGTGAGATTCTAGATTAATTTTGACGCTCCGGACGCAATGCCGCCATCCCCGTCTCGCTGTGACCTTGCGTCGCGGAGCTAGGAGGTTTGCTAGGGCCGGAATCATATACGAACCCGCAGGTATACCATGGGTTTGAGATTTTTTCGGCTCTGCTTAAGGCTTTAACCCTTGCGAGGTTAGCTTAAGTGGGGCACAGTGCACCAGTACTTATCGGTGCTTAAGCCTGGTTGTCCGTGGGGGGGGGTGGTACCCAGAGGGGGGGGGTGTTTGCCACTTTGTGTTGCGGGCTTAGCATAGAGGGTGTTAGCTAGTTTGATTAGCGTGTTTAATTTGGGTTAAGTTAAGGGGAGGGGGGGGGGGGCGCTCAGGATTGGGTGAGATTCTAGATTAATTTTGACGCTCCGGACGCAACGCCGCCATCCCCGTCTCGCTGTGACCTTGCGTCGCGGAGATAGGCGGTTGCTAGGGCCAGAATCGTATGTGAATCCGCAGCTAGCGTGCACCAGTCCCTGACTATGATAGGGGGTAATAGCCACAAGTGCACCGGGGTGCAGTTGGTTTTTTGGCCACAAGTCGTGCAGCGTTGGTGTTAGACTGGCGGCACCCCCATGCACCCCCATGTTTTCTGACGCTCCGGACGCAATGGCGCCACTCCCGTCTCGCTGTGACCTTGCGTCGCGGAGATAGGCGGTTGGCTAGGGCCAGAATCGTATGTGAATCCGCAGCTAGCGTGACATGTTCATCACATACGACTCCCGAGTTAGCGGGTTTTCACTCTTGGCCCCTTAGTGGCAGTATGGGAGAATGACAGTCTGTTCCATTTTTCATCACATACGACTCCCGAGATAGCGCGTATTCACTCTAAGAGTGCAAGTTGGTTTTTTGGCCACAAGTCGTGCAGCGTTGGTGTTAGACTGGCGGCACCCCCATGCACCCCCATGTTTTCTGACGCTCCGGACGCAACGGCGCCACCCCCGTCTCGCTGTGACCTTGCGTCGCGGAGCTAGGCGGTTGGCTAGGGCCAGAATCATATACGAATCCGCAGTTAGCGTGCTTCCACATGCGGGGGGGGGTCGGGATTCACATGTGAGCACCTCCCTAGCGTGACTAGTGTCGCCCTCGTGTGGAAATCAGGCAGCTATGCCTCAGTGTTTTCACTCCTACTATCCCTGACTATGATAGGGGGTAATAGCCACAAGTGCACCGGGGTGCAGTTGGTTTTTTGGCCACAAGTCGTGCAGCGTTGGTGTTAGACTGGCGGCACCCCCATGCACCCCCATGTTTTCTGACGCTCCGGACGCAATGGCGCCACTCCCGTCTCGCTGTGACCTTGCGTCGCGGAGATAGGCGGTTGCTAGGGCCAGAATCGTATGTGAATCCGCAGCTAGCGTGACATGTTCATCACATACGACTCCCGAGTTAGCGGGTTTTCACTCTTGGCCCCTTAGTGGCAGTATGGGAGAATGACAGTCTGTTCCATTTTTCATCACATACGACTCCCGAGATAGCGCGTATTCACTCTAAGAGTGCAAGGTGGTTTTTTGGCCACAAGTCGTGCAGCGTTGGTGTTAGACTGGCGGCACCCCCATGCACCCCCATGTTTTCTGACGCTCCGGACGCAACGGCGCCACCCCCGTCTCGCTGTGACCTTGCGTCGCGGAGCTAGGCGGTTGGCTAGGGCCAGAATCATATACGAATCCGCAGTTAGCGTGCTTCCACATGCGGGGGGGGGTCGGGATTCACATGTGAGCACCTCCCTAGCGTGACTAGTGTCGCCCTCGTGTGGAAATCAGGCAGCTATGCCTCAGTGTTTTCACTCCTACTATCCCTGACTATGATAGGGGGTAATAGCCACAAGTGCACCGGGGTGCAGTTGGTTTTTTGGCCACAAGTCGTGCAGCGTTGGTGTTAGACTGGCGGCACCCCCATGCACCCCCATGTTTTCTGACGCTCCGGACGCAATGGCGCCACTCCCGTCTCGCTGTGACCTTGCGTCGCGGAGATAGGCGGTTGGCTAGGGCCAGAATCGTATGTGAATCCGCAGCTAGCGTGACATGTTCATCACATACGACTCCCGAGTTAGCGGGTTTTCACTCTTGGCCCCTTAGTGGCAGTATGGGAGAATGACAGTCTGTTCCATTTTTCATCACATACGACTCCCGAGATAGCGCGTATTCACTCTTGGCCCCTTAGTGGCAGTATGGGAGAATGACAGTCTGTTACATGTTCATCACATACGGCTCTTGAGTTAGCGCTTGGAGGTTTGCTAGGGCCGGAATCATATACGAACCCGCAGGTATACCATGGGTTTGAGATTTTTTCGGCTCTGCTTAAGGCTTTAACCCTTGCGAGGTTAGCTTAAGTGGGGCACAGTGCACCAGTACTTATCGGTGCTTAAGCCTGGTTGTCCGTGGGGGGGGTGGTACCCAGAGGGGGGGGGTGTTTGCCACTTTGTGTTGCGGGCTTAGCATAGAGGGTGTTAGCTAGTTTGATTAGCGTGTTTAATTTGGGTTAAGTTTAGGAGTAGGATACAGGGTAATGCTCCCAGGCTCACACACACGCGCGCAGGGGACAGAGAGGAGTCTTTGGAGCCTCTGTGAGCAGCAGCAGCCTGTGTGAGAACATGCACTGTCTCCTAGGCCTCTCTGTGCCTCTCCAAGCGTCAGGGGTCAAACCAGAGGTCAAGCTGTTGCGGGCTTAGCATAGAGGGTGTTAGCTAGTTTGATTAGTGTGTTTAATTTGGGTTAAGTTTAGGAGTAGGATACAGGGTAATGCTCCCAGGCTCACAGACACGCGCGCAGGGGACAGAGAGGAGTCTTTGGAGCCTCTGTGAGCAGCTGCAGCCTGTGTGAGCAACAGGCCCCTCTCTCTGTCCCTCTCTATCACCTGCGCGCGCGTGTATGCGTGTGTGTGGCTGTGCTTGCTGGGGGGGGTCTAGCGCAGCTCTCTGTGTCTCTCCCTGCTCATAGGCCCAAGTTGAGCCCGTCTGAGCACAAGCACTCATCCCCAGGCCTCTCCCGGCCCGTCCCATCACAGTAGCTAGTAGGCCTCTCACAAGGCCTTAGCTTAAGCTAATGTGTGTGTGTTTGGGGGGGAGGGGAGGGGGGCGCTCAGGATTGGGTGAGATTCTAGATTAATTTTGACGCTCCGGACGCAATGCCGCCATCCCCGTCTCGCTGTGACCTTGCGTCGCGGAGCTAGGAGGTTTGCTAGGGCCGGAATCATATACGAACCCGCAGGTATACCATGGGTTTGAGATTTTTTCGGCTCTGCTTAAGGCTTTAACCCTTGCGAGGTTAGCTTAAGTGGGGCACAGTGCACCAGTACTTATCGGTGCTTAAGCCTGGTTGTCCGTGGGGGGGGGTGGTACCCAGAGGGGGGGGGTGTTTGCCACTTTGTGTTGCGGGCTTAGCATAGAGGGTGTTAGCTAGTTTGATTAGCGTGTTTAATTTGGGTTAAGTTAAGGGGAGGGGGGGGGGGGCGCTCAGGATTGGGTGAGATTCTAGATTAATTTTGACGCTCCGGACGCAACGCCGCCATCCCCGTCTCGCTGTGACCTTGCGTCGCGGAGATAGGCGGTTGCTAGGGCCAGAATCGTATGTGAATCCGCAGCTAGCGTGCACCAGTCCCTGACTATGATAGGGGGTAATAGCCACAAGTGCACCGGGGTGCAGTTGGTTTTTTGGCCACAAGTCGTGCAGCGTTGGTGTTAGACTGGCGGCACCCCCATGCACCCCCATGTTTTCTGACGCTCCGGACGCAATGGCGCCACTCCCGTCTCGCTGTGACCTTGCGTCGCGGAGATAGGCGGTTGGCTAGGGCCAGAATCGTATGTGAATCCGCAGCTAGCGTGACATGTTCATCACATACGACTCCCGAGTTAGCGGGTTTTCACTCTTGGCCCCTTAGTGGCAGTATGGGAGAATGACAGTCTGTTCCATTTTTCATCACATACGACTCCCGAGATAGCGCGTATTCACTCTAAGAGTGCAAGTTGGTTTTTTGGCCACAAGTCGTGCAGCGTTGGTGTTAGACTGGCGGCACCCCCATGCACCCCCATGTTTTCTGACGCTCCGGACGCAACGGCGCCACCCCCGTCTCGCTGTGACCTTGCGTCGCGGAGCTAGGCGGTTGGCTAGGGCCAGAATCATATACGAATCCGCAGTTAGCGTGCTTCCACATGCGGGGGGGGGTCGGGATTCACATGTGAGCACCTCCCTAGCGTGACTAGTGTCGCCCTCGTGTGGAAATCAGGCAGCTATGCCTCAGTGTTTTCACTCCTACTATCCCTGACTATGATAGGGGGTAATAGCCACAAGTGCACCGGGGTGCAGTTGGTTTTTTGGCCACAAGTCGTGCAGCGTTGGTGTTAGACTGGCGGCACCCCCATGCACCCCCATGTTTTCTGACGCTCCGGACGCAATGGCGCCACTCCCGTCTCGCTGTGACCTTGCGTCGCGGAGATAGGCGGTTGCTAGGGCCAGAATCGTATGTGAATCCGCAGCTAGCGTGACATGTTCATCACATACGACTCCCGAGTTAGCGGGTTTTCACTCTTGGCCCCTTAGTGGCAGTATGGGAGAATGACAGTCTGTTCCATTTTTCATCACATACGACTCCCGAGATAGCGCGTATTCACTCTAAGAGTGCAAGGTGGTTTTTTGGCCACAAGTCGTGCAGCGTTGGTGTTAGACTGGCGGCACCCCCATGCACCCCCATGTTTTCTGACGCTCCGGACGCAACGGCGCCACCCCCGTCTCGCTGTGACCTTGCGTCGCGGAGCTAGGCGGTTGGCTAGGGCCAGAATCATATACGAATCCGCAGTTAGCGTGCTTCCACATGCGGGGGGGGGTCGGGATTCACATGTGAGCACCTCCCTAGCGTGACTAGTGTCGCCCTCGTGTGGAAATCAGGCAGCTATGCCTCAGTGTTTTCACTCCTACTATCCCTGACTATGATAGGGGGTAATAGCCACAAGTGCACCGGGGTGCAGTTGGTTTTTTGGCCACAAGTCGTGCAGCGTTGGTGTTAGACTGGCGGCACCCCCATGCACCCCCATGTTTTCTGACGCTCCGGACGCAATGGCGCCACTCCCGTCTCGCTGTGACCTTGCGTCGCGGAGATAGGCGGTTGGCTAGGGCCAGAATCGTATGTGAATCCGCAGCTAGCGTGACATGTTCATCACATACGACTCCCGAGTTAGCGGGTTTTCACTCTTGGCCCCTTAGTGGCAGTATGGGAGAATGACAGTCTGTTCCATTTTTCATCACATACGACTCCCGAGATAGCGCGTATTCACTCTTGGCCCCTTAGTGGCAGTATGGGAGAATGACAGTCTGTTACATGTTCATCACATACGGCTCTTGAGTTAGCGCTTGGAGGTTTGCTAGGGCCGGAATCATATACGAACCCGCAGGTATACCATGGGTTTGAGATTTTTTCGGCTCTGCTTAAGGCTTTAACCCTTGCGAGGTTAGCTTAAGTGGGGCACAGTGCACCAGTACTTATCGGTGCTTAAGCCTGGTTGTCCGTGGGGGGGGTGGTACCCAGAGGGGGGGGGTGTTTGCCACTTTGTGTTGCGGGCTTAGCATAGAGGGTGTTAGCTAGTTTGATTAGCGTGTTTAATTTGGGTTAAGTTTAGGAGTAGGATACAGGGTAATGCTCCCAGGCTCACACACACGCGCGCAGGGGACAGAGAGGAGTCTTTGGAGCCTCTGTGAGCAGCAGCAGCCTGTGTGAGAACATGCACTGTCTCCTAGGCCTCTCTGTGCCTCTCCAAGCGTCAGGGGTCAAACCAGAGGTCAAGCTGTAGCTAGTAGGCCTCTGACAAGGCCTCGGCCTAAGTTGGGGCCTCTGTGAGTAGCTGCAGGCTGTGTGAGCACAAGCACTCTTCCCCAAGCCTCTCCAAGCATCAGGGGTCAAGTCAGAGGTCAGCAGTAGCTAGTAGGCCTCTCACAAGGCCTCAGTCTAAGTTGGGGCCTCTGTGAGCAGCTGGGGCCTGTGGGTGGGTGTGTGTGTGTGTAGGGGTGCTGCAGTGGGTCTAGCACAGCTCTCTGTGTCTCCCCAAGCATCTAGGCCCAAGGTGGGGCCTCTCTGAGCAGCTGGAGCCTCTCTGAGCAACAGGCCCCTCTCTCTGTCCCTCTCTATCACCTGCGCGCGCGTGTATGCGTGTGTGTGGCTGTGCCTGCTGTGGGGGGTCTAGCGCAGCTCTCTGTGTCTCTCCCTGCTCCTAGGCCCAAGTTGAGCCCGTCTGAGCACAAGCACTCATCCCCAGGCCTCTCCCGGCCCGTCCCATCACAGTAGCTAGTAGGCCTCTCACAAGGCCTTAGCTTAAGCTAATGTGTGTGTGTTTGGGGGGGAGGGGGGGGGGGCGCTCAGGATTGGGTGAGATTCTAGATTAATTTTGACGCTCCGGACGCAACGCCGCCATCCCCGTCTCGCTGTGACCTTGCGTCGCGGAGATAGGCGGTTGCTAGGGCCAGAATCGTATGTGAATCCGCAGCTAGCGTGCACCAGTCCCTGACTATGATAGGGGGTAATAGCCACAAGTGCACCGGGGTGCAGTTGGTTTTTTGGCCACAAGTCGTGCAGCGTTGGTGTTAGACTGGCGGCACCCCCATGCACCCCCATGTTTTCTGACGCTCCGGACGCAATGGCGCCACTCCCGTCTCGCTGTGACCTTGCGTCGCGGAGATAGGCGGTTGGCTAGGGCCAGAATCGTATGTGAATCCGCAGCTAGCGTGACATGTTCATCACATACGACTCCCGAGTTAGCGGGTTTTCACTCTTGGCCCCTTAGTGGCAGTATGGGAGAATGACAGTCTGTTCCATTTTTCATCACATACGACTCCCGAGATAGCGCGTATTCACTCTAAGAGTGCAAGTTGTTTTTTTGGCCACAAGTCGTGCAGCGTTGGTGTTAGACTGGCGGCACCCCCATGCACCCCCATGTTTTCTGACGCTCCGGACGCAACGGCGCCACCCCCGTCTCGCTGTGACCTTGCGTCGCGGAGCTAGGCGGTTGGCTAGGGCCAGAATCATATACGAATCCGCAGTTAGCGTGCTTCCACATGCGGGGGGGGGTCGGGATTCACATGTGAGCACCTCCCTAGCGTGACTAGTGTCGCCCTCGTGTGGAAATCAGGCAGCTATGCCTCAGTGTTTTCACTCCTACTATCCCTGACTATGATAGGGGGTAATAGCCACAAGTGCACCGGGGTGCAGTTGGTTTTTTGGCCACAAGTCGTGCAGCGTTGGTGTTAGACTGGCGGCACCCCCATGCACCCCCATGTTTTCTGACGCTCCGGACGCAATGGCGCCACTCCCGTCTCGCTGTGACCTTGCGTCGCGGAGATAGGCGGTTGGCTAGGGCCAGAATCGTATGTGAATCCGCAGCTAGCGTGACATGTTCATCACATACGACTCCCGAGTTAGCGGGTTTTCACTCTTGGCCCCTTAGTGGCAGTATGGGAGAATGACAGTCTGTTCCATTTTTCATCACATACGACTCCCGAGATAGCGCGTATTCACTCTTGGCCCCTTAGTGGCAGTATGGGAGAATGACAGTCTGTTACATGTTCATCACATACGGCTCTTGAGTTAGCGCTTGGAGGTTTGCTAGGGCCGGAATCATATACGAACCCGCAGGTATACCATGGGTTTGAGATTTTTTCGGCTCTGCTTAAGGCTTTAACCCTTGCGAGGTTAGCTTAAGTGGGGCACAGTGCACCAGTACTTATCGGTGCTTAAGCCTGGTTGTCCGTGGGGGGGGTGGTACCCAGAGGGGGGGGGTGTTTGCCACTTTGTGTTGCGGGCTTAGCATAGAGGGTGTTAGCTAGTTTGATTAGCGTGTTTAATTTGGGTTAAGTTTAGGAGTAGGATACAGGGTAATGCTCCCAGGCTCACACACACGCGCGCAGGGGACAGAGAGGAGTCTTTGGAGCCTCTGTGAGCAGCAGCAGCCTGTGTGAGAACATGCACTGTCTCCTAGGCCTCTCTGTGCCTCTCCAAGCGTCAGGGGTCAAACCAGAGGTCAAGCTGTTGCGGGCTTAGCATAGAGGGTGTTAGCTAGTTTGATTAGTGTGTTTAATTTGGGTTAAGTTTAGGAGTAGGATACAGGGTAATGCTCCCAGGCTCACAGACACGCGCGCAGGGGACAGAGAGGAGTCTTTGGAGCCTCTGTGAGCAGCTGCAGCCTGTGTGAGCAACAGGCCCCTCTCTCTGTCCCTCTCTATCACCTGCGCGCGCGTGTATGCGTGTGTGTGGCTGTGCTTGCTGGGGGGGGTCTAGCGCAGCTCTCTGTGTCTCTCCCTGCTCATAGGCCCAAGTTGAGCCCGTCTGAGCACAAGCACTCATCCCCAGGCCTCTCCCGGCCCGTCCCATCACAGTAGCTAGTAGGCCTCTCACAAGGCCTTAGCTTAAGCTAATGTGTGTGTGTTTGGGGGGGAGGGGAGGGGGGCGCTCAGGATTGGGTGAGATTCTAGATTAATTTTGACGCTCCGGACGCAATGCCGCCATCCCCGTCTCGCTGTGACCTTGCGTCGCGGAGCTAGGAGGTTTGCTAGGGCCGGAATCATATACGAACCCGCAGGTATACCATGGGTTTGAGATTTTTTCGGCTCTGCTTAAGGCTTTAACCCTTGCGAGGTTAGCTTAAGTGGGGCACAGTGCACCAGTACTTATCGGTGCTTAAGCCTGGTTGTCCGTGGGGGGGGGTGGTACCCAGAGGGGGGGGGTGTTTGCCACTTTGTGTTGCGGGCTTAGCATAGAGGGTGTTAGCTAGTTTGATTAGCGTGTTTAATTTGGGTTAAGTTAAGGGGAGGGGGGGGGGGGCGCTCAGGATTGGGTGAGATTCTAGATTAATTTTGACGCTCCGGACGCAACGCCGCCATCCCCGTCTCGCTGTGACCTTGCGTCGCGGAGATAGGCGGTTGCTAGGGCCAGAATCGTATGTGAATCCGCAGCTAGCGTGCACCAGTCCCTGACTATGATAGGGGGTAATAGCCACAAGTGCACCGGGGTGCAGTTGGTTTTTTGGCCACAAGTCGTGCAGCGTTGGTGTTAGACTGGCGGCACCCCCATGCACCCCCATGTTTTCTGACGCTCCGGACGCAATGGCGCCACTCCCGTCTCGCTGTGACCTTGCGTCGCGGAGATAGGCGGTTGGCTAGGGCCAGAATCGTATGTGAATCCGCAGCTAGCGTGACATGTTCATCACATACGACTCCCGAGTTAGCGGGTTTTCACTCTTGGCCCCTTAGTGGCAGTATGGGAGAATGACAGTCTGTTCCATTTTTCATCACATACGACTCCCGAGATAGCGCGTATTCACTCTAAGAGTGCAAGTTGGTTTTTTGGCCACAAGTCGTGCAGCGTTGGTGTTAGACTGGCGGCACCCCCATGCACCCCCATGTTTTCTGACGCTCCGGACGCAACGGCGCCACCCCCGTCTCGCTGTGACCTTGCGTCGCGGAGCTAGGCGGTTGGCTAGGGCCAGAATCATATACGAATCCGCAGTTAGCGTGCTTCCACATGCGGGGGGGGGTCGGGATTCACATGTGAGCACCTCCCTAGCGTGACTAGTGTCGCCCTCGTGTGGAAATCAGGCAGCTATGCCTCAGTGTTTTCACTCCTACTATCCCTGACTATGATAGGGGGTAATAGCCACAAGTGCACCGGGGTGCAGTTGGTTTTTTGGCCACAAGTCGTGCAGCGTTGGTGTTAGACTGGCGGCACCCCCATGCACCCCCATGTTTTCTGACGCTCCGGACGCAATGGCGCCACTCCCGTCTCGCTGTGACCTTGCGTCGCGGAGATAGGCGGTTGCTAGGGCCAGAATCGTATGTGAATCCGCAGCTAGCGTGACATGTTCATCACATACGACTCCCGAGTTAGCGGGTTTTCACTCTTGGCCCCTTAGTGGCAGTATGGGAGAATGACAGTCTGTTCCATTTTTCATCACATACGACTCCCGAGATAGCGCGTATTCACTCTAAGAGTGCAAGGTGGTTTTTTGGCCACAAGTCGTGCAGCGTTGGTGTTAGACTGGCGGCACCCCCATGCACCCCCATGTTTTCTGACGCTCCGGACGCAACGGCGCCACCCCCGTCTCGCTGTGACCTTGCGTCGCGGAGCTAGGCGGTTGGCTAGGGCCAGAATCATATACGAATCCGCAGTTAGCGTGCTTCCACATGCGGGGGGGGGTCGGGATTCACATGTGAGCACCTCCCTAGCGTGACTAGTGTCGCCCTCGTGTGGAAATCAGGCAGCTATGCCTCAGTGTTTTCACTCCTACTATCCCTGACTATGATAGGGGGTAATAGCCACAAGTGCACCGGGGTGCAGTTGGTTTTTTGGCCACAAGTCGTGCAGCGTTGGTGTTAGACTGGCGGCACCCCCATGCACCCCCATGTTTTCTGACGCTCCGGACGCAATGGCGCCACTCCCGTCTCGCTGTGACCTTGCGTCGCGGAGATAGGCGGTTGGCTAGGGCCAGAATCGTATGTGAATCCGCAGCTAGCGTGACATGTTCATCACATACGACTCCCGAGTTAGCGGGTTTTCACTCTTGGCCCCTTAGTGGCAGTATGGGAGAATGACAGTCTGTTCCATTTTTCATCACATACGACTCCCGAGATAGCGCGTATTCACTCTTGGCCCCTTAGTGGCAGTATGGGAGAATGACAGTCTGTTACATGTTCATCACATACGGCTCTTGAGTTAGCGCTTGGAGGTTTGCTAGGGCCGGAATCATATACGAACCCGCAGGTATACCATGGGTTTGAGATTTTTTCGGCTCTGCTTAAGGCTTTAACCCTTGCGAGGTTAGCTTAAGTGGGGCACAGTGCACCAGTACTTATCGGTGCTTAAGCCTGGTTGTCCGTGGGGGGGGTGGTACCCAGAGGGGGGGGGTGTTTGCCACTTTGTGTTGCGGGCTTAGCATAGAGGGTGTTAGCTAGTTTGATTAGCGTGTTTAATTTGGGTTAAGTTTAGGAGTAGGATACAGGGTAATGCTCCCAGGCTCACACACACGCGCGCAGGGGACAGAGAGGAGTCTTTGGAGCCTCTGTGAGCAGCTGCAGCCTGTGTGAGCAACAGGCCCCTCTCTCTGTCCCTCTCTATCACCTGCGCGCGCGTGTGTGCGTGTGTGTGGCTGTGCCTGCTGTGGGGGGTCTAGCGCAGCTCTCTGTGTCTCTCCCTGCTCCTAGGCCCAAGTTGAGCCCGTCTGAGCACAAGCACTCATCCCCAGGCCTCTCCCGGCCCGTCCCATCACAGTAGCTAGTAGGCCTCTCACAAGGCCTTAGCTTAAGCTAATGTGTGTGTGTTTGGGGGGGAGGGGGGGGGGGCGCTCAGGATTGGGTGAGATTCTAGATTAATTTTGACGCTCCGGACGCAATGGCGCCACTCCCGTCTCGCTGTGACCTTGCGTCGCGGAGATAGGCGGTTGGCTAGGGCCAGAATCGTATGTGAATCCGCAGCTAGCGTGACATGTTCATCACATACGACTCCCGAGATAGCGCGTATTCACTGTAAGAGTGCAAGTTGTTTTTTTGGCCACAAGTCGTGCAGCGTTGGTGTTAGACTGGCGGCACCCCCATGCACCCCCATGTTTTCTGACGCTCCGGACGCAATGCCGCCATCCCCGTCTCGCTGTGACCTTGCGTCGCGGAGATAGGCGGTTGCTAGGGCCAGAATCGTATGTGAATCCGCAGCTAGCGTGCACCAGTCCCTGACTATGATAGGGGGTAATAGCCACAAGTGCACCGGGGTGCAGTTGGTTTTTTGGCCACAAGTCGTGCAGCGTTGGTGTTAGACTGGCGGCACCCCCATGCACCCCCATGTTTTCTGACGCTCCGGACGCAATGGCGCCACTCCCGTCTCGCTGTGACCTTGCGTCGCGGAGATAGGCGGTTGGCTAGGGCCAGAATCGTATGTGAATCCGCAGCTAGCGTGACATGTTCATCACATACGACTCCCGATTTAGCGGGTTTTCACTCTTGGCCCCTTAGTGGCAGTATGGGAGAATGACAGTCTGTTACATTTTTCATCACATACGACTCCCGAGATAGCGCGTATTCACTCTAAGAGTGCAAGTTGGTTTTTTGGCCACAAGTCGTGCAGCGTTGGTGTTAGACTGGCGGCACCCCCATGCACCCCCATGTTTTCTGACGCTCCGGACGCAACGGCGCCACCCCCGTCTCGCTGTGACCTTGCGTCGCGGAGCTAGGCGGTTGGCTAGGGCCAGAATCATATACGAATCCGCAGTTAGCGTGCTTCCACATGCGGGGGGGGGTCGGGATTCACATGTGAGCACCTCCCTAGCGTGACTAGTGTCGCCCTCGTGTGGAAATCAGGCAGCTATGCCTCAGTGTTTTCACTCCTACTATCCCTGACTATGATAGGGGGTAATAGCCACAAGTGCACCGGGGTGCAGTTGGTTTTTTGGCCACAAGTCGTGCAGCGTTGGTGTTAGACTGGCGGCACCCCCATGCACCCCCATGTTTTCTGACGCTCCGGACGCAATGGCGCCACTCCCGTCTCGCTGTGACCTTGCGTCGCGGAGATAGGCGGTTGGCTAGGGCCAGAATCGTATGTGAATCCGCAGCTAGCGTGACATGTTCATCACATACGACTCCCGAGTTAGCGGGTTTTCACTCTTGGCCCCTTAGTGGCAGTATGGGAGAATGACAGTCTGTTACATTTTTCATCACATACGACTCCCGAGATAGCGCGTATTCACTCTAAGAGTGCAAGTTGGTTTTTTGGCCACAAGTCGTGCAGCGTTGGTGTTAGACTGGCGGCACCCCCATGCACCCCCATGTTTTCTGACGCTCCGGACGCAACGGCGCCACCCCCGTCTCGCTGTGACCTTGCGTCGCGGAGCTAGGCGGTTGGCTAGGGCCAGAATCATATACGAATCCGCAGTTAGCGTGCTTCCACATGCGGGGGGGGGTCGGGATTCACATGTGAGCACCTCCCTAGCGTGACTAGTGTCGCCCTCGTGTGGAAATCAGGCAGCTATGCCTCAGTGTTTTCACTCTCACTATCCCTGACTATGATAGGGGGTAATAGCCACAAGTGCACCGGGGTGCAGTTGGTTTTTTGGCCACAAGTCGTGCAGCGTTGGTGTTAGACTGGCGGCACCCCCATGCACCCCCATGTTTTCTGACGCTCCGGACGCAATGGCGCCACTCCCGTCTCGCTGTGACCTTGCGTCGCGGAGATAGGCGGTTGGCTAGGGCCAGAATCGTATGTGAATCCGCAGCTAGCGTGACATGTTCATCACATACGACTCCCGAGTTAGCGGGTTTTCACTCTTGGCCCCTTAGTGGCAGTATGGGAGAATGACAGTCTGTTCCATTTTTCATCACATACGACTCCCGAGATAGCGCGTATTCACTCTAAGAGTGCAAGTTGTTTTTTTGGCCACAAGTCGTGCAGCGTTGGTGTTAGACTGGCGGCACCCCCATGCACCCCCATGTTTTCTGACGCTCCGGACGCAACGGCGCCACCCCCGTCTCGCTGTGACCTTGCGTCGCGGAGCTAGGCGGTTGGCTAGGGCCAGAATCATATACGAATCCGCAGTTAGCGTGCTTCCACATGCGGGGGGGGGTCGGGATTCACATGTGAGCACCTCCCTAGCGTGACTAGTGTCGCCCTCGTGTGGAAATCAGGCAGCTATGCCTCAGTGTTTTCACTCCTACTATCCCTGACTATGATAGGGGGTAATAGCCACAAGTGCACCGGGGTGCAGTTGGTTTTTTGGCCACAAGTCGTGCAGCGTTGGTGTTAGACTGGCGGCACCCCCATGCACCCCCATGTTTTCTGACGCTCCGGACGCAATGGCGCCACTCCCGTCTCGCTGTGACCTTGCGTCGCGGAGATAGGCGGTTGGCTAGGGCCAGAATCGTATGTGAATCCGCAGCTAGCGTGACATGTTCATCACATACGACTCCCGAGTTAGCGGGTTTTCACTCTTGGCCCCTTAGTGGCAGTATGGGAGAATGACAGTCTGTTCCATTTTTCATCACATACGACTCCCGAGATAGCGCGTATTCACTCTAAGAGTGCAAGTTGGTTTTTTGGCCACAAGTCGTGCAGCGTTGGTGTTAGACTGGCGGCACCCCCATGCACCCCCATGTTTTCTGACGCTCCGGACGCAACGGCGCCACCCCCGTCTCGCTGTGACCTTGCGTCGCGGAGCTAGGCGGTTGGCTAGGGCCAGAATCATATACGAATCCGCAGTTAGCGTGCTTCCACATGCGGGGGGGGGTCGGGATTCACATGTGAGCACCTCCCTAGCGTGACTAGTGTCGCCCTCGTGTGGAAATCAGGCAGCTATGCCTCAGTGTTTTCACTCCTACTATCCCTGACTATGATAGGGGGTAATAGCCACAAGTGCACCGGGGTGCAGTTGGTTTTTTGGCCACAAGTCGTGCAGCGTTGGTGTTAGACTGGCGGCACCCCCATGCACCCCCATGTTTTCTGACGCTCCGGACGCAATGGCGCCACTCCCGTCTCGCTGTGACCTTGCGTCGCGGAGATAGGCGGTTGGCTAGGGCCAGAATCGTATGTGAATCCGCAGCTAGCGTGACATGTTCATCACATACGACTCCCGAGATAGCGCGTATTCACTCTAAGAGTGCAAGTTGGTTTTTTGGCCACAAGTCGTGCAGCGTTGGTGTTAGACTGGCGGCACCCCCATGCACACCCATGTTTTCTGACGCTCCGGACGCAATGCCGCCATCCCCGTCTCGCTGTGACCTTGCGTCGCGGAGATAGGCGGTTGCTAGGGCCAGAATCGTATGTGAATCCGCAGCTAGCGTGCACCAGTCCCTGACTATGATAGGGGGTAATAGCCACAAGTGCACCGGGGTGCAGTTGGTTTTTTGGCCACAAGTCGTGCAGCGTTGGTGTTAGACTGGCGGCACCCCCATGCACCCCCATGTTTTCTGACGCTCCGGACGCAATGGCGCCACTCCCGTCTCGCTGTGACCTTGCGTCGCGGAGATAGGCGGTTGGCTAGGGCCAGAATCGTATGTGAATCCGCAGCTAGCGTGACATGTTCATCACATACGACTCCCGAGATAGCGCGTATTCACTCTAAGAGTGCAAGTTGGTTTTTTGGCCACAAGTCGTGCAGCGTTGGTGTTAGACTGGCGGCACCCCCATGCACCCCCATGTTTTCTGACGCTCCGGACGCAATGGCGCCACTCCCGTCTCGCTGTGACCTTGCGTCGCGGAGATAGGCGGTTGGCTAGGGCCAGAATCGTATGTGAATCCGCAGCTAGCGTGACATGTTCATCACATACGACTCCCGAGATAGCGCGTATTCACTCTAAGAGTGCAAGTTGGTTTTTTGGCCACAAGTCGTGCAGCGTTGGTGTTAGACTGGCGGCACCCCCATGCACCCCCATGTTTTCTGACGCTCCGGACGCAATGGCACCACTCCCGTCTCGCTGTGACCTTGCGTCGCGGAGATAGGCGGTTGGCTAGGGCCAGAATCGTATGTGAATCCGCAGCTAGCGTGACATGTTCATCACATACGACTCCCGAGATAGCGCGTATTCACTCTAAGAGTGCAAGTTGTTTTTTTGGCCACAAGTCGTGCAGCGTTGGTGTTAGACTGGCGGCACCCCCATGCACCCCCATGTTTTCTGACGCTCCGGACGCAATGCCGCCATCCCCGTCTCGCTGTGACCTTGCGTCGCGGAGATAGGCGGTTGCTAGGGCCAGAATCGTATGTGAATCCGCAGCTAGCGTGCACCAGTCCCTGACTATGATAGGGGGTAATAGCCACAAGTGCACCGGGGTGCAGTTGGTTTTTTGGCCACAAGTCGTGCAGCGTTGGTGTTAGACTGGCGGCACCCCCATGCACCCCCATGTTTTCTGACGCTCCGGACGCAATGGCACCACTCCCGTCTCGCTGTGACCTTGCGTCGCGGAGATAGGCGGTTGGCTAGGGCCAGAATCGTATGTGAATCCGCAGCTAGCGTGACATGTTCATCACATACGACTCCCGAGATAGCGCGTATTCACTCTAAGAGTGCAAGTTGTTTTTTTGGCCACAAGTCGTGCAGCGTTGGTGTTAGACTGGCGGCACCCCCATGCACCCCCATGTTTTCTGACGCTCCGGACGCAATGCCGCCATCCCCGTCTCGCTGTGACCTTGCGTCGCGGAGATAGGCGGTTGCTAGGGCCAGAATCGTATGTGAATCCGCAGCTAGCGTGCACCAGTCCCTGACTATGATAGGGGGTAATAGCCACAAGTGCACCGGGGTGCAGTTGGTTTTTTGGCCACAAGTCGTGCAGCGTTGGTGTTAGACTGGCGGCACCCCCATGCACCCCCATGTTTTCTGACGCTCCGGACGCAATGGCGCCACTCCCGTCTCGCTGTGACCTTGCGTCGCGGAGATAGGCGGTTGGCTAGGGCCAGAATCGTATGTGAATCCGCAGCTAGCGTGACATGTTCATCACATACGACTCCCGAGATAGCGCGTATTCACTCTAAGAGTGCAAGTTGGTTTTTTGGCCACAAGTCGTGCAGCGTTGGTGTTAGACTGGCGGCACCCCCATGCACCCCCATGTTTTCTGACGCTCCGGACGCAATGCCGCCATCCCCGTCTCGCTGTGACCTTGCGTCGCGGAGATAGGCGGTTGCTAGGGCCAGAATCGTATGTGAATCCGCAGCTAGCGTGCACCAGTCCCTGACTATGATAGGGGGTAATAGCCACAAGTGCACCGGGGTGCAGTTGGTTTTTTGGCCACAAGTCGTGCAGCGTTGGTGTTAGACTGGCGGCACCCCCATGCACCCCCATGTTTTCTGACGCTCCGGACGCAATGGCGCCACTCCCGTCTCGCTGTGACCTTGCGTCGCGGAGATAGGCGGTTGGCTAGGGCCAGAATCGTATGTGAATCCGCAGCTAGCGTGACATGTTCATCACATACGACTCCCGAGTTAGCGGGTTTTCACTCTTGGCCCCTTAGTGGCAGTATGGGAGAATGACAGTCTGTTCCATTTTTCATCACATACGACTCCCGAGATAGCGCGTATTCACTCTTGGCCCCTTAGTGGCAGTATGGGAGAATGACAGTCTGTTACATGTTCATCACATACGGCTCTTGAGTTAGCGCTTGGAGGTTTGCTAGGGCCGGAATCATATACGAACCCGCAGGTATACCATGGGTTTGAGATTTTTTCGGCTCTGCTTAAGGCTTTAACCCTTGCGAGGTTAGCTTAAGTGGGGCACAGTGCACCAGTACTTATCGGTGCTTAAGCCTGGTTGTCCGTGGGGGGGGGTGGTACCCAGAGGGGGGGGGTGTTTGCCACTTTGTGTTGCGGGCTTAGCATAGAGGGTGTTAGCTAGTTTGATTAGCGTGTTTAATTTGGGTTAAGTTTAGGAGTAGGATACAGGGTAATGCTCCCAGGCTCACACACACGCGCGCAGGGGACAGAGAGGAGTCTTTGGAGCCTCTGTGAGCAGCAGCAGCCTGTGTGAGAACATGCACTGTCTCCTAGGCCTCTCTGTGCCTCTCCAAGCGTCAGGGGTCAAACCAGAGGTCAAGCTGTAGCTAGTAGACCTCTGACAAGGCCTCGGCCTAAGTTGGGGCCTCTGTGAGTAGCTGCAGGCTGTGTGAGCACAAGCACTCTTCCCCAAGCCTCTCCAAGCATCAGGGGTCAAGTCAGAGGTCAGCAGTAGCTAGTAGGCCTCTCACAAGGCCTCAGTCTAAGTTATCGGTGCTTAAGCCTGGTTGTCCGTGGGGGGGTGGTACCCAGAGGGGGGGGGTGTTTGCCACTTTGTGTTGCGGGCTTAGCATAGAGGGTGTTAGCTAGTTTGATTAGCGTGTTTAATTTGGGTTAAGTTTAGGAGTAGGATACAGGGTAATGCTCCCAGGCTCACAGACACGCGCGCAGGGGACAGAGAGGAGTCTTTGGAGCCTCTGTGAGCAGCTGCAGCCTGTGTGAGCAACAGGCCCCTCTCTCTGTCCCTCTCTATCACCTGCGCGCGCGTGTGTGCGTGTGTGTGGCTGTGCCTGCTGTGGGGGGTCTAGCGCAGCTCTCTGTGTCTCTCCCTGCTCCTAGGCCCAAGTTGAGCCCGTCTGAGCACAAGCACTCATCCCCAGGCCTCTCCCGGCCCGACCCATCACAGTAGCTAGTAGGCCTCTCACAAGGCCTTAGCTTAAGCTAATGTGTGTGTGTTTGGGGGGGAGGGGGGGGGGGCGCTCAGGATTGGGTGAGATTCTAGATTAATTTTGACGCTCCGGACGCAATGCCGCCATCCCCGTCTCGCTGTGACCTTGCGTCGCGGAGCTAGGAGGTTTGCTAGGGCCGGAATCATATACGAACCCGCAGGTATACCATGGGTTTGAGATTTTTTCGGCTCTGCTTAAGGCTTTAACCCTTGCGAGGTTAGCTTAAGTGGGGCACAGTGCACCAGTACTTATCGGTGCTTAAGCCTGGTTGTCCGTGGGGGGGGGTGGTACCCAGAGGGGGGGGGTGTTTGCCACTTTGTGTTGCGGGCTTAGCATAGAGGGTGTTAGCTAGTTTGATTAGCGTGTTTAATTTGGGTTAAGTTAAGGGGAGGGGGGGGGGGCGCTCAGGATTGGGTGAGATTCTAGATTAATTTTGACGCTCCGGACGCAATGCCGCCATCCCCGTCTCGCTGTGACCTTGCGTCGCGGAGATAGGCGGTTGCTAGGGCCAGAATCGTATGTGAATCCGCAGCTAGCGTGACATGTTCATCACATACGACTCCCGAGTTAGCGGGTTTTCACTCTTGGCCCCTTAGTGGCAGTATGGGAGAATGACAGTCTGTTACATGTTCATCACATACGGCTCTTGAGTTAGCGCTTGGAGGTTTGCTAGGGCCGGAATCATATACGAACCCGCAGGTATACCATGAGTTTGAGATTTTTTCGGCTCTGCTTAAGGCTTTAACCCTTGCGAGGTTAGCTTAAGTGGGGCACAGTGCACCAGTACTTATCGGTGCTTAAGCCTGGTTGTCCGTGGGGGGGGTGGTACCCAGAGGGGGGGGGTGTTTGCCACTTTGTGTTGCGGGCTTAGCATAGAGGGTGTTAGCTAGTTTGATTAGCGTGTTTAATTTGGGTTAAGTTTAGGAGTAGGATACAGGGTAATGCTCCCAGGCTCACACACACGCGCGCAGGGGACAGAGAGGAGTCTTTGGAGCCTCTGTGAGCAGCAGCAGCCTGTGTGAGAACATGCACTGTCTCCTAGGCCTCTCTGTGCCTCTCCAAGCGTCAGGGGTCAAACCAGAGGTCAAGCTGTTGCGGGCTTAGCATAGAGGGTGTTAGCTAGTTTGATTAGCGTGTTTAATTTGGGTTAAGTTTAGGAGTAGGATACAGGGTAATGCTCCCAGGCTCACACACACGCGCGCAGGGGACAGAGAGGAGTCTTTGGAGCCTCTGTGAGCAGCTGCAGCCTGTGTGAGCAACAGGCCCCTCTCTCTGTCCCTCTCTATCACCTGCGCGCGCGTGTGTGCGTGTGTGTGGCTGTGCCTGCTGTGGGGGGTCTAGCGCAGCTCTCTGTGTCTCTCCCTGCTCCTAGGCCCAAGTTGAGCCCGTCTGAGCACAAGCACTCATCCCCAGGCCTCTCCCGGCCCGACCCATCACAGTAGCTAGTAGGCCTCTCACAAGGCCTTAGCTTAAGCTAATGTGTGTGTGTTTGGGGGGGAGGGGGGGGGGGCGCCTTGGATTGGGTGAGATTCTAGATTAATTTTGACGCTCCGGACGCAATGCCGCCATCCCCGTCTCGCTGTGACCTTGCGTCGCGGAGCTAGGAGGTTTGCTAGGGCCGGAATCATATACGAACCCGCAGGTATACCATGGGTTTGAGATTTTTTCGGCTCTGCTTAAGGCTTTAACCCTTGCGAGGTTAGCTTAAGTGGGGCACAGTGCACCAGTACTTATCGGTGCTTAAGCCTGGTTGTCCGTGGGGGGGTGGTACCCAGAGGGGGGGGGTGTTTGCCACTTTGTGTTGCGGGCTTAGCATAGAGGGTGTTAGCTAGTTTGATTAGCGTGTTTAATTTGGGTTAAGTTAAGGGGAGGGGGGGGGGGCGCTCAGGATTGGGTGAGATTCTAGATTAATTTTGACGCTCCGGACGCAATGCCGCCATCCCCGTCTCGCTGTGACCTTGCGTCGCGGAGATAGGCGGTTGCTAGGGCCAGAATCGTATGTGAATCCGCAGCTAGCGTGCACCAGTCCCTGACTATGATAGGGGGTAATAGCCACAAGTGCACCGGGGTGCAGTTGGTTTTTTGGCCACAAGTCGTGCAGCGTTGGTGTTAGACTGGCGGCACCCCCATGCACCCCCATGTTTTCTGACGCTCCGGACGCAATGGCGCCACTCCCGTCTCGCTGTGACCTTGCGTCGCGGAGATAGGCGGTTGGCTAGGGCCAGAATCGTATGTGAATCCGCAGCTAGCGTGACATGTTCATCACATACGACTCCCGAGTTAGCGGGTTTTCACTCTTGGCCCCTTAGTGGCAGTATGGGAGAATGACAGTCTGTTCCATTTTTCATCACATACGACTCCCGAGATAGCGCGTATTCACTCTTGGCCCCTTAGTGGCAGTATGGGAGAATGACAGTCTGTTACATGTTCATCACATACGGCTCTTGAGTTAGCGCTTGGAGGTTTGCTAGGGCCGGAATCATATACGAACCCGCAGGTATACCATGGGTTTGAGATTTTTTCGGCTCTGCTTAAGGCTTTAACCCTTGCGAGGTTAGCTTAAGTGGGGCACAGTGCACCAGTACTTATCGGTGCTTAAGCCTGGTTGTCCGTGGGGGGGGTGGTACCCAGAGGGGGGGGGTGTTTGCCACTTTGTGTTGCGGGCTTAGCATAGAGGGTGTTAGCTAGTTTGATTAGCGTGTTTAATTTGGGTTAAGTTTAGGAGTAGGATACAGGGTAATGCTCCCAGGCTCACACACACGCGCGCAGGGGACAGAGAGGAGTCTTTGGAGCCTCTGTGAGCAGCTGCAGCCTGTGTGAGCAACAGGCCCCTCTCTCTGTCCCTCTCTATCACCTGCGCGCGCTTGTGTGCGTGTGTGTGGCTGTGCCTGCTGTGGGGGGTCTAGCGCAGCTCTCTGTGTCTCTCCCTGCTCCTAGGCCCAAGTTGAGCCCGTCTGAGCACAAGCACTCATCCCCAGGCCTCTCCCGGCCCGTCCCATCACAGTAGCTAGTAGGCCTCTCACAAGGCCTTAGCTTAAGCTAATGTGTGTGTGTTTGGGGGGGAGGGGGGGGGGGCGCTCAGGATTGGGTGAGATTCTAGATTAATTTTGACGCTCCGGACGCAATGCCGCCATCCCCGTCTCGCTGTGACCTTGCGTCGCGGAGCTAGGAGGTTTGCTAGGGCCGGAATCATATACGAACCCGCAGGTATACCATGGGTTTGAGATTTTTTCGGCTCTGCTTAAGGCTTTAACCCTTGCGAGGTTAGCTTAAGTGGGGCACAGTGCACCAGTACTTATCGGTGCTTAAGCCTGGTTGTCCGTGGGGGGGGGTGGTACCCAGAGGGGGGGGGTGTTTGCCACTTTGTGTTGCGGGCTTAGCATAGAGGGTGTTAGCTAGTTTGATTAGCGTGTTTAATTTGGGTTAAGTTAAGGGGAGGGGGGGGGGGCGCTCAGGATTGGGTGAGATTCTAGATTAATTTTGACGCTCCGGACGCAATGCCGCCATCCCCGTCTCGCTGTGACCTTGCGTCGCGGAGATAGGCGGTTGCTAGGGCCAGAATCGTATGTGAATCCGCAGCTAGCGTGCACCAGTCCCTGACTATGATAGGGGGTAATAGCCACAAGTGCACCGGGGTGCAGTTGGTTTTTTGGCCACAAGTCGTGCAGCGTTGGTGTTAGACTGGCGGCACCCCCATGCACCCCCATGTTTTCTGACGCTCCGGACGCAATGGCGCCACTCCCGTCTCGCTGTGACCTTGCGTCGCGGAGATAGGCGGTTGGCTAGGGCCAGAATCGTATGTGAATCCGCAGCTAGCGTGACATGTTCATCACATACGACTCCCGAGTTAGCGGGTTTTCACTCTTGGCCCCTTAGTGGCAGTATGGGAGAATGACAGTCTGTTCCATTTTTCATCACATACGACTCCCGAGATAGCGCGTATTCACTCTTGGCCCCTTAGTGGCAGTATGGGAGAATGACAGTCTGTTACATGTTCATCACATACGGCTCTTGAGTTAGCGCTTGGAGGTTTGCTAGGGCCGGAATCATATACGAACCCGCAGGTATACCATGGGTTTGAGATTTTTTCGGCTCTGCTTAAGGCTTTAACCCTTGCGAGGTTAGCTTAAGTGGGGCACAGTGCACCAGTACTTATCGGTGCTTAAGCCTGGTTGTCCGTGGGGGGGGTGGTACCCAGAGGGGGGGGGTGTTTGCCACTTTGTGTTGCGGGCTTAGCATAGAGGGTGTTAGCTAGTTTGATTAGCGTGTTTAATTTGGGTTAAGTTTAGGAGTAGGATACAGGGTAATGCTCCCAGGCTCACACACACGCGCGCAGGGGACAGAGAGGAGTCTTTGGAGCCTCTGTGAGCAGCAGCAGCCTGTGTGAGAACATGCACTGTCTCCTAGGCCTCTCTGTGCCTCTCCAAGCGTCAGGGGTCAAACCAGAGGTCAAGCTGTAGCTAGTAGGCCTCTGACAAGGCCTCGGCCTAAGTTGGGGCCTCTGTGAGTAGCTGCAGGCTGTGTGAGCACAAGCACTCTTCCCCAAGCCTCTCCAAGCATCAGGGGTCAAGTCAGAGGTCAGCAGTAGCTAGTAGGCCTCTCACAAGGCCTCAGTCTAAGTTGGGGCCTCTGTGAGCAGCTGGGGCCTGTGGGTGGGTGTGTGTGTGTGTAGGGGTGCTGCAGTGGGTCTAGCACAGCTCTCTGTGTCTCCCCAAGCATCTAGGCCCAAGGTGGGGCCTCTCTGAGCAGCTGGAGCCTCTCTGAGCAACAGGCCCCTCTCTCTGTCCCTCTCTATCACCTGCGCGCGCGTGTATGCGTGTGTGTGGCTGTGCCTGCTGTGGGGGGTCTAGCGCAGCTCTCTGTGTCTCTCCCTGCTCCTAGGCCCAAGTTGAGCCCGTCTGAGCACAAGCACTCATCCCCAGGCCTCTCCCGGCCCGTCCCATCACAGTAGCTAGTAGGCCTCTCACAAGGCCTTAGCTTAAGCTAATGTGTGTGTGTTTGGGGGGGAGGGGGGGGGGGCGCTCAGGATTGGGTGAGATTCTAGATTAATTTTGACGCTCCGGACGCAACGCCGCCATCCCCGTCTCGCTGTGACCTTGCGTCGCGGAGATAGGCGGTTGCTAGGGCCAGAATCGTATGTGAATCCGCAGCTAGCGTGCACCAGTCCCTGACTATGATAGGGGGTAATAGCCACAAGTGCACCGGGGTGCAGTTGGTTTTTTGGCCACAAGTCGTGCAGCGTTGGTGTTAGACTGGCGGCACCCCCATGCACCCCCATGTTTTCTGACGCTCCGGACGCAATGGCGCCACTCCCGTCTCGCTGTGACCTTGCGTCGCGGAGATAGGCGGTTGGCTAGGGCCAGAATCGTATGTGAATCCGCAGCTAGCGTGACATGTTCATCACATACGACTCCCGAGTTAGCGGGTTTTCACTCTTGGCCCCTTAGTGGCAGTATGGGAGAATGACAGTCTGTTCCATTTTTCATCACATACGACTCCCGAGATAGCGCGTATTCACTCTAAGAGTGCAAGTTGTTTTTTTGGCCACAAGTCGTGCAGCGTTGGTGTTAGACTGGCGGCACCCCCATGCACCCCCATGTTTTCTGACGCTCCGGACGCAACGGCGCCACCCCCGTCTCGCTGTGACCTTGCGTCGCGGAGCTAGGCGGTTGGCTAGGGCCAGAATCATATACGAATCCGCAGTTAGCGTGCTTCCACATGCGGGGGGGGGTCGGGATTCACATGTGAGCACCTCCCTAGCGTGACTAGTGTCGCCCTCGTGTGGAAATCAGGCAGCTATGCCTCAGTGTTTTCACTCCTACTATCCCTGACTATGATAGGGGGTAATAGCCACAAGTGCACCGGGGTGCAGTTGGTTTTTTGGCCACAAGTCGTGCAGCGTTGGTGTTAGACTGGCGGCACCCCCATGCACCCCCATGTTTTCTGACGCTCCGGACGCAATGGCGCCACTCCCGTCTCGCTGTGACCTTGCGTCGCGGAGATAGGCGGTTGGCTAGGGCCAGAATCGTATGTGAATCCGCAGCTAGCGTGACATGTTCATCACATACGACTCCCGAGTTAGCGGGTTTTCACTCTTGGCCCCTTAGTGGCAGTATGGGAGAATGACAGTCTGTTCCATTTTTCATCACATACGACTCCCGAGATAGCGCGTATTCACTCTAAGAGTGCAAGTTGGTTTTTTGGCCACAAGTCGTGCAGCGTTGGTGTTAGACTGGCGGCACCCCCATGCACCCCCATGTTTTCTGACGCTCCGGACGCAACGGCGCCACCCCCGTCTCGCT
Organism: Alosa pseudoharengus; assembly: GCF_046254945.1. Taxonomy (NCBI): domain Eukaryota; kingdom Metazoa; phylum Chordata; class Actinopteri; order Clupeiformes; family Clupeidae; genus Alosa; species Alosa pseudoharengus. Next base: position 116,185 of record NW_027468876.1, read on the forward strand.
GTGACCTTGCGTCGCGGAGCTAGGCGGTTGGCTAGGGCCAGAATCATATACGAATCCGCAGTTAGCGTGCTTCCACATGCGGGGGGGGGTCGGGATTCACATGTGAGCACCTCCCTAGCGTGACTAGTGTCGCCCTCGTGTGGAAATCAGGCAGCTATGCCTCAGTGTTTTCACTCCTACTATCCCTGACTATGATAGGGGGTAATAGCCACAAGTGCACCGGGGTGCAGTTGGTTTTTTGGCCACAAGTCGTGCAGCGTTGGTGTTAGACTGGCGGCACCCCCATGCACCCCCATGTTTTCTGACGCTCCGGACGCAATGGCGCCACTCCCGTCTCGCTGTGACCTTGCGTCGCGGAGATAGGCGGTTGGCTAGGGCCAGAATCGTATGTGAATCCGCAGCTAGCGTGACATGTTCATCACATACGACTCCCGAGTTAGCGGGTTTTCACTCTTGGCCCCTTAGTGGCAGTATGGGAGAATGACAGTCTGTTCCATTTTTCATCACATACGACTCCCGAGATAGCGCGTATTCACTCTTGGCCCCTTAGTGGCAGTATGGGAGAATGACAGTCTGTTACATGTTCATCACATACGGCTCTTGAGTTAGCGCTTGGAGGTTTGCTAGGGCCGGAATCATATACGAACCCGCAGGTATACCATGGGTTTGAGATTTTTTCGGCTCTGCTTAAGGCTTTAACCCTTGCGAGGTTAGCTTAAGTGGGGCACAGTGCACCAGTACTTATCGGTGCTTAAGCCTGGTTGTCCGTGGGGGGGGTGGTACCCAGAGGGGGGGGGTGTTTGCCACTTTGTGTTGCGGGCTTAGCATAGAGGGTGTTAGCTAGTTTGATTAGCGTGTTTAATTTGGGTTAAGTTTAGGAGTAGGATACAGGGTAATGCTCCCAGGCTCACACACACGCGCGCAGGGGACAGAGAGGAGTCTTTGGAGCCTCTGTGAGCAGCAGCAGCCTGTGTGAGAACATGCACTGTCTCCTAGGCCTCTCTGTGCCTCTCCAAGCGTCAGGGGTCAAACCAGAGGTCAAGCTGTAGCTAGTAGGCCTCTGACAAGGCCTCGGCCTAAGTTGGGGCCTCTGTGAGTAGCTGCAGGCTGTGTGAGCACAAGCACTCTTCCCCAAGCCTCTCCAAGCATCAGGGGTCAAGTCAGAGGTCAGCAGTAGCTAGTAGGCCTCTCACAAGGCCTCAGTCTAAGTTGGGGCCTCTGTGAGCAGCTGGGGCCTGTGGGTGGGTGTGTGTGTGTGTAGGGGTGCTGCAGTGGGTCTAGCACAGCTCTCTGTGTCTCCCCAAGCATCTAGGCCCAAGGTGGGGCCTCTCTGAGCAGCTGGAGCCTCTCTGAGCAACAGGCCCCTCTCTCTGTCCCTCTCTATCACCTGCGCGCGCGTGTATGCGTGTGTGTGGCTGTGCCTGCTGTGGGGGGTCTAGCGCAGCTCTCTGTGTCTCTCCCTGCTCCTAGGCCCAAGTTGAGCCCGTCTGAGCACAAGCACTCATCCCCAGGCCTCTCCCGGCCCGTCCCATCACAGTAGCTAGTAGGCCTCTCACAAGGCCTTAGCTTAAGCTAATGTGTGTGTGTTTGGGGGGGAGGGGGGGGGGGCGCTCAGGATTGGGTGAGATTCTAGATTAATTTTGACGCTCCGGACGCAACGCCGCCATCCCCGTCTCGCTGTGACCTTGCGTCGCGGAGATAGGCGGTTGCTAGGGCCAGAATCGTATGTGAATCCGCAGCTAGCGTGCACCAGTCCCTGACTATGATAGGGGGTAATAGCCACAAGTGCACCGGGGTGCAGTTGGTTTTTTGGCCACAAGTCGTGCAGCGTTGGTGTTAGACTGGCGGCACCCCCATGCACCCCCATGTTTTCTGACGCTCCGGACGCAATGGCGCCACTCCCGTCTCGCTGTGACCTTGCGTCGCGGAGATAGGCGGTTGGCTAGGGCCAGAATCGTATGTGAATCCGCAGCTAGCGTGACATGTTCATCACATACGACTCCCGAGTTAGCGGGTTTTCACTCTTGGCCCCTTAGTGGCAGTATGGGAGAATGACAGTCTGTTCCATTTTTCATCACATACGACTCCCGAGATAGCGCGTATTCACTCTAAGAGTGCAAGTTGTTTTTTTGGCCACAAGTCGTGCAGCGTTGGTGTTAGACTGGCGGCACCCCCATGCACCCCCATGTTTTCTGACGCTCCGGACGCAACGGCGCCACCCCCGTCTCGCTGTGACCTTGCGTCGCGGAGCTAGGCGGTTGGCTAGGGCCAGAATCATATACGAATCCGCAGTTAGCGTGCTTCCACATGCGGGGGGGGGTCGGGATTCACATGTGAGCACCTCCCTAGCGTGACTAGTGTCGCCCTCGTGTGGAAATCAGGCAGCTATGCCTCAGTGTTTTCACTCCTACTATCCCTGACTATGATAGGGGGTAATAGCCACAAGTGCACCGGGGTGCAGTTGGTTTTTTGGCCACAAGTCGTGCAGCGTTGGTGTTAGACTGGCGGCACCCCCATGCACCCCCATGTTTTCTGACGCTCCGGACGCAATGGCGCCACTCCCGTCTCGCTGTGACCTTGCGTCGCGGAGATAGGCGGTTGGCTAGGGCCAGAATCGTATGTGAATCCGCAGCTAGCGTGACATGTTCATCACATACGACTCCCGAGTTAGCGGGTTTTCACTCTTGGCCCCTTAGTGGCAGTATGGGAGAATGACAGTCTGTTCCATTTTTCATCACATACGACTCCCGAGATAGCGCGTATTCACTCTAAGAGTGCAAGTTGGTTTTTTGGCCACAAGTCGTGCAGCGTTGGTGTTAGACTGGCGGCACCCCCATGCACCCCCATGTTTTCTGACGCTCCGGACGCAACGGCGCCACCCCCGTCTCGCTGTGACCTTGCGTCGCGGAGCTAGGCGGTTGGCTAGGGCCAGAATCATATACGAATCCGCAGTTAGCGTGCTTCCACATGCGGGGGGGGGTCGGGATTCACATGTGAGCACCTCCCTAGCGTGACTAGTGTCGCCCTCGTGTGGAAATCAGGCAGCTATGCCTCAGTGTTTTCACTCCTACTATCCCTGACTATGATAGGGGGTAATAGCCACAAGTGCACCGGGGTGCAGTTGGTTTTTTGGCCACAAGTCGTGCAGCGTTGGTGTTAGACTGGCGGCACCCCCATGCACCCCCATGTTTTCTGACGCTCCGGACGCAATGGCGCCACTCCCGTCTCGCTGTGACCTTGCGTCGCGGAGATAGGCGGTTGGCTAGGGCCAGAATCGTATGTGAATCCGCAGCTAGCGTGACATGTTCATCACATACGACTCCCGAGTTAGCGGGTTTTCACTCTTGGCCCCTTAGTGGCAGTATGGGAGAATGACAGTCTGTTCCATTTTTCATCACATACGACTCCCGAGATAGCGCGTATTCACTCTTGGCCCCTTAGTGGCAGTATGGGAGAATGACAGTCTGTTACATGTTCATCACATACGGCTCTTGAGTTAGCGCTTGGAGGTTTGCTAGGGCCGGAATCATATACGAACCCGCAGGTATACCATGGGTTTGAGATTTTTTCGGCTCTGCTTAAGGCTTTAACCCTTGCGAGGTTAGCTTAAGTGGGGCACAGTGCACCAGTACTTATCGGTGCTTAAGCCTGGTTGTCCGTGGGGGGGGTGGTACCCAGAGGGGGGGGGTGTTTGCCACTTTGTGTTGCGGGCTTAGCATAGAGGGTGTTAGCTAGTTTGATTAGCGTGTTTAATTTGGGTTAAGTTTAGGAGTAGGATACAGGGTAATGCTCCCAGGCTCACACACACGCGCGCAGGGGACAGAGAGGAGTCTTTGGAGCCTCTGTGAGCAGCAGCAGCCTGTGTGAGAACATGCACTGTCTCCTAGGCCTCTCTGTGCCTCTCCAAGCGTCAGGGGTCAAACCAGAGGTCAAGCTGTAGCTAGTAGGCCTCTGACAAGGCCTCGGCCTAAGTTGGGGCCTCTGTGAGTAGCTGCAGGCTGTGTGAGCACAAGCACTCTTCCCCAAGCCTCTCCAAGCATCAGGGGTCAAGTCAGAGGTCAGCAGTAGCTAGTAGGCCTCTCACAAGGCCTCAGTCTAAGTTGGGGCCTCTGTGAGCAGCTGGGGCCTGTGGGTGGGTGTGTGTGTGTGTAGGGGTGCTGCAGTGGGTCTAGCACAGCTCTCTGTGTCTCCCCAAGCATCTAGGCCCAAGGTGGGGCCTCTCTGAGCAGCTGGAGCCTCTCTGAGCAACAGGCCCCTCTCTCTGTCCCTCTCTATCACCTGCGCGCGCGTGTATGCGTGTGTGTGGCTGTGCCTGCTGTGGGGGGTCTAGCGCAGCTCTCTGTGTCTCTCCCTGCTCCTAGGCCCAAGTTGAGCCCGTCTGAGCACAAGCACTCATCCCCAGGCCTCTCCCGGCCCGTCCCATCACAGTAGCTAGTAGGCCTCTCACAAGGCCTTAGCTTAAGCTAATGTGTGTGTGTTTGGGGGGGAGGGGGGGGGGGCGCTCAGGATTGGGTGAGATTCTAGATTAATTTTGACGCTCCGGACGCAACGCCGCCATCCCCGTCTCGCTGTGACCTTGCGTCGCGGAGATAGGCGGTTGCTAGGGCCAGAATCGTATGTGAATCCGCAGCTAGCGTGCACCAGTCCCTGACTATGATAGGGGGTAATAGCCACAAGTGCACCGGGGTGCAGTTGGTTTTTTGGCCACAAGTCGTGCAGCGTTGGTGTTAGACTGGCGGCACCCCCATGCACCCCCATGTTTTCTGACGCTCCGGACGCAATGGCGCCACTCCCGTCTCGCTGTGACCTTGCGTCGCGGAGATAGGCGGTTGGCTAGGGCCAGAATCGTATGTGAATCCGCAGCTAGCGTGACATGTTCATCACATACGACTCCCGAGTTAGCGGGTTTTCACTCTTGGCCCCTTAGTGGCAGTATGGGAGAATGACAGTCTGTTCCATTTTTCATCACATACGACTCCCGAGATAGCGCGTATTCACTCTAAGAGTGCAAGTTGTTTTTTTGGCCACAAGTCGTGCAGCGTTGGTGTTAGACTGGCGGCACCCCCATGCACCCCCATGTTTTCTGACGCTCCGGACGCAACGGCGCCACCCCCGTCTCGCTGTGACCTTGCGTCGCGGAGCTAGGCGGTTGGCTAGGGCCAGAATCATATACGAATCCGCAGTTAGCGTGCTTCCACATGCGGGGGGGGGTCGGGATTCACATGTGAGCACCTCCCTAGCGTGACTAGTGTCGCCCTCGTGTGGAAATCAGGCAGCTATGCCTCAGTGTTTTCACTCCTACTATCCCTGACTATGATAGGGGGTAATAGCCACAAGTGCACCGGGGTGCAGTTGGTTTTTTGGCCACAAGTCGTGCAGCGTTGGTGTTAGACTGGCGGCACCCCCATGCACCCCCATGTTTTCTGACGCTCCGGACGCAATGGCGCCACTCCCGTCTCGCTGTGACCTTGCGTCGCGGAGATAGGCGGTTGGCTAGGGCCAGAATCGTATGTGAATCCGCAGCTAGCGTGACATGTTCATCACATACGACTCCCGAGTTAGCGGGTTTTCACTCTTGGCCCCTTAGTGGCAGTATGGGAGAATGACAGTCTGTTCCATTTTTCATCACATACGACTCCCGAGATAGCGCGTATTCACTCTAAGAGTGCAAGTTGTTTTTTTGGCCACAAGTCGTGCAGCGTTGGTGTTAGACTGGCGGCACCCCCATGCACCCCCATGTTTTCTGACGCTCCGGACGCAACGGCGCCACCCCCGTCTCGCTGTGACCTTGCGTCGCGGAGCTAGGCGGTTGGCTAGGGCCAGAATCATATACGAATCCGCAGTTAGCGTGCTTCCACATGCGGGGGGGGGTCGGGATTCACATGTGAGCACCTCCCTAGCGTGACTAGTGTCGCCCTCGTGTGGAAATCAGGCAGCTATGCCTCAGTGTTTTCACTCCTACTATCCCTGACTATGATAGGGGGTAATAGCCACAAGTGCACCGGGGTGCAGTTGGTTTTTTGGCCACAAGTCGTGCAGCGTTGGTGTTAGACTGGCGGCACCCCCATGCACCCCCATGTTTTCTGACGCTCCGGACGCAATGGCGCCACTCCCGTCTCGCTGTGACCTTGCGTCGCGGAGATAGGCGGTTGGCTAGGGCCAGAATCGTATGTGAATCCGCAGCTAGCGTGACATGTTCATCACATACGACTCCCGAGTTAGCGGGTTTTCACTCTTGGCCCCTTAGTGGCAGTATGGGAGAATGACAGTCTGTTCCATTTTTCATCACATACGACTCCCGAGATAGCGCGTATTCACTCTAAGAGTGCAAGTTGGTTTTTTGGCCACAAGTCGTGCAGCGTTGGTGTTAGACTGGCGGCACCCCCATGCACCCCCATGTTTTCTGACGCTCCGGACGCAACGGCGCCACCCCCGTCTCGCTGTGACCTTGCGTCGCGGAGCTAGGCGGTTGGCTAGGGCCAGAATCATATACGAATCCGCAGTTAGCGTGCTTCCACATGCGGGGGGGGGTCGGGATTCACATGTGAGCACCTCCCTAGCGTGACTAGTGTCGCCCTCGTGTGGAAATCAGGCAGCTATGCCTCAGTGTTTTCACTCCTACTATCCCTGACTATGATAGGGGGTAATAGCCACAAGTGCACCGGGGTGCAGTTGGTTTTTTGGCCACAAGTCGTGCAGCGTTGGTGTTAGACTGGCGGCACCCCCATGCACCCCCATGTTTTCTGACGCTCCGGACGCAATGGCGCCACTCCCGTCTCGCTGTGACCTTGCGTCGCGGAGATAGGCGGTTGGCTAGGGCCAGAATCGTATGTGAATCCGCAGCTAGCGTGACATGTTCATCACATACGACTCCCGAGTTAGCGGGTTTTCACTCTTGGCCCCTTAGTGGCAGTATGGGAGAATGACAGTCTGTTCCATTTTTCATCACATACGACTCCCGAGATAGCGCGTATTCACTCTTGGCCCCTTAGTGGCAGTATGGGAGAATGACAGTCTGTTACATGTTCATCACATACGGCTCTTGAGTTAGCGCTTGGAGGTTTGCTAGGGCCGGAATCATATACGAACCCGCAGGTATACCATGGGTTTGAGATTTTTTCGGCTCTGCTTAAGGCTTTAACCCTTGCGAGGTTAGCTTAAGTGGGGCACAGTGCACCAGTACTTATCGGTGCTTAAGCCTGGTTGTCCGTGGGGGGGGTGGTACCCAGAGGGGGGGGGTGTTTGCCACTTTGTGTTGCGGGCTTAGCATAGAGGGTGTTAGCTAGTTTGATTAGCGTGTTTAATTTGGGTTAAGTTTAGGAGTAGGATACAGGGTAATGCTCCCAGGCTCACACACACGCGCGCAGGGGACAGAGAGGAGTCTTTGGAGCCTCTGTGAGCAGCAGCAGCCTGTGTGAGAACATGCACTGTCTCCTAGGCCTCTCTGTGCCTCTCCAAGCGTCAGGGGTCAAACCAGAGGTCAAGCTGTAGCTAGTAGGCCTCTGACAAGGCCTCGGCCTAAGTTGGGGCCTCTGTGAGTAGCTGCAGGCTGTGTGAGCACAAGCACTCTTCCCCAAGCCTCTCCAAGCATCAGGGGTCAAGTCAGAGGTCAGCAGTAGCTAGTAGGCCTCTCACAAGGCCTCAGTCTAAGTTGGGGCCTCTGTGAGCAGCTGGGGCCTGTGGGTGGGTGTGTGTGTGTGTAGGGGTGCTGCAGTGGGTCTAGCACAGCTCTCTGTGTCTCCCCAAGCATCTAGGCCCAAGGTGGGGCCTCTCTGAGCAGCTGGAGCCTCTCTGAGCAACAGGCCCCTCTCTCTGTCCCTCTCTATCACCTGCGCGCGCGTGTATGCGTGTGTGTGGCTGTGCCTGCTGTGGGGGGTCTAGCGCAGCTCTCTGTGTCTCTCCCTGCTCCTAGGCCCAAGTTGAGCCCGTCTGAGCACAAGCACTCATCCCCAGGCCTCTCCCGGCCCGTCCCATCACAGTAGCTAGTAGGCCTCTCACAAGGCCTTAGCTTAAGCTAATGTGTGTGTGTTTGGGGGGGAGGGGGGGGGGGCGCTCAGGATTGGGTGAGATTCTAGATTAATTTTGACGCTCCGGACGCAACGCCGCCATCCCCGTCTCGCTGTGACCTTGCGTCGCGGAGATAGGCGGTTGCTAGGGCCAGAATCGTATGTGAATCCGCAGCTAGCGTGCACCAGTCCCTGACTATGATAGGGGGTAATAGCCACAAGTGCACCGGGGTGCAGTTGGTTTTTTGGCCACAAGTCGTGCAGCGTTGGTGTTAGACTGGCGGCACCCCCATGCACCCCCATGTTTTCTGACGCTCCGGACGCAATGGCGCCACTCCCGTCTCGCTGTGACCTTGCGTCGCGGAGATAGGCGGTTGGCTAGGGCCAGAATCGTATGTGAATCCGCAGCTAGCGTGACATGTTCATCACATACGACTCCCGAGTTAGCGGGTTTTCACTCTTGGCCCCTTAGTGGCAGTATGGGAGAATGACAGTCTGTTCCATTTTTCATCACATACGACTCCCGAGATAGCGCGTATTCACTCTAAGAGTGCAAGTTGTTTTTTTGGCCACAAGTCGTGCAGCGTTGGTGTTAGACTGGCGGCACCCCCATGCACCCCCATGTTTTCTGACGCTCCGGACGCAACGGCGCCACCCCCGTCTCGCTGTGACCTTGCGTCGCGGAGCTAGGCGGTTGGCTAGGGCCAGAATCATATACGAATCCGCAGTTAGCGTGCTTCCACATGCGGGGGGGGGTCGGGATTCACATGTGAGCACCTCCCTAGCGTGACTAGTGTCGCCCTCGTGTGGAAATCAGGCAGCTATGCCTCAGTGTTTTCACTCCTACTATCCCTGACTATGATAGGGGGTAATAGCCACAAGTGCACCGGGGTGCAGTTGGTTTTTTGGCCACAAGTCGTGCAGCGTTGGTGTTAGACTGGCGGCACCCCCATGCACCCCCATGTTTTCTGACGCTCCGGACGCAATGGCGCCACTCCCGTCTCGCTGTGACCTTGCGTCGCGGAGATAGGCGGTTGGCTAGGGCCAGAATCGTATGTGAATCCGCAGCTAGCGTGACATGTTCATCACATACGACTCCCGAGTTAGCGGGTTTTCACTCTTGGCCCCTTAGTGGCAGTATGGGAGAATGACAGTCTGTTCCATTTTTCATCACATACGACTCCCGAGATAGCGCGTATTCACTCTAAGAGTGCAAGTTGGTTTTTTGGCCACAAGTCGTGCAGCGTTGGTGTTAGACTGGCGGCACCCCCATGCACCCCCATGTTTTCTGACGCTCCGGACGCAACGGCGCCACCCCCGTCTCGCTGTGACCTTGCGTCGCGGAGCTAGGCGGTTGGCTAGGGCCAGAATCATATACGAATCCGCAGTTAGCGTGCTTCCACATGCGGGGGGGGGTCGGGATTCACATGTGAGCACCTCCCTAGCGTGACTAGTGTCGCCCTCGTGTGGAAATCAGGCAGCTATGCCTCAGTGTTTTCACTCCTACTATCCCTGACTATGATAGGGGGTAATAGCCACAAGTGCACCGGGGTGCAGTTGGTTTTTTGGCCACAAGTCGTGCAGCGTTGGTGTTAGACTGGCGGCACCCCCATGCACCCCCATGTTTTCTGACGCTCCGGACGCAATGGCGCCACTCCCGTCTCGCTGTGACCTTGCGTCGCGGAGATAGGCGGTTGGCTAGGGCCAGAATCGTATGTGAATCCGCAGCTAGCGTGACATGTTCATCACATACGACTCCCGAGTTAGCGGGTTTTCACTCTTGGCCCCTTAGTGGCAGTATGGGAGAATGACAGTCTGTTCCATTTTTCATCACATACGACTCCCGAGATAGCGCGTATTCACTCTAAGAGTGCAAGTTGTTTTTTTGGCCACAAGTCGTGCAGCGTTGGTGTTAGACTGGCGGCACCCCCATGCACCCCCATGTTTTCTGACGCTCCGGACGCAACGGCGCCACCCCCGTCTCGCTGTGACCTTGCGTCGCGGAGCTAGGCGGTTGGCTAGGGCCAGAATCATATACGAATCCGCAGTTAGCGTGCTTCCACATGCGGGGGGGGGTCGGGATTCACATGTGAGCACCTCCCTAGCGTGACTAGTGTCGCCCTCGTGTGGAAATCAGGCAGCTATGCCTCAGTGTTTTCACTCCTACTATCCCTGACTATGATAGGGGGTAATAGCCACAAGTGCACCGGGGTGCAGTTGGTTTTTTGGCCACAAGTCGTGCAGCGTTGGTGTTAGACTGGCGGCACCCCCATGCACCCCCATGTTTTCTGACGCTCCGGACGCAATGGCGCCACTCCCGTCTCGCTGTGACCTTGCGTCGCGGAGATAGGCGGTTGGCTAGGGCCAGAATCGTATGTGAATCCGCAGCTAGCGTGACATGTTCATCACATACGACTCCCGAGTTAGCGGGTTTTCACTCTTGGCCCCTTAGTGGCAGTATGGGAGAATGACAGTCTGTTCCATTTTTCATCACATACGACTCCCGAGATAGCGCGTATTCACTCTAAGAGTGCAAGTTGGTTTTTTGGCCACAAGTCGTGCAGCGTTGGTGTTAGACTGGCGGCACCCCCATGCACCCCCATGTTTTCTGACGCTCCGGACGCAACGGCGCCACCCCCGTCTCGCTGTGACCTTGCGTCGCGGAGCTAGGCGGTTGGCTAGGGCCAGAATCATATACGAATCCGCAGTTAGCGTGCTTCCACATGCGGGGGGGGGTCGGGATTCACATGTGAGCACCTCCCTAGCGTGACTAGTGTCGCCCTCGTGTGGAAATCAGGCAGCTATGCCTCAGTGTTTTCACTCCTACTATCCCTGACTATGATAGGGGGTAATAGCCACAAGTGCACCGGGGTGCAGTTGGTTTTTTGGCCACAAGTCGTGCAGCGTTGGTGTTAGACTGGCGGCACCCCCATGCACCCCCATGTTTTCTGACGCTCCGGACGCAATGGCGCCACTCCCGTCTCGCTGTGACCTTGCGTCGCGGAGATAGGCGGTTGGCTAGGGCCAGAATCGTATGTGAATCCGCAGCTAGCGTGACATGTTCATCACATACGACTCCCGAGATAGCGCGTATTCACTCTAAGAGTGCAAGTTGTTTTTTTGGCCACAAGTCGTGCAGCGTTGGTGTTAGACTGGCGGCACCCCCATGCACCCCCATGTTTTCTGACGCTCCGGACGCAATGCCGCCATCCCCGTCTCGCTGTGACCTTGCGTCGCGGAGATAGGCGGTTGCTAGGGCCAGAATCGTATGTGAATCCGCAGCTAGCGTGCACCAGTCCCTGACTATGATAGGGGGTAATAGCCACAAGTGCACCGGGGTGCAGTTGGTTTTTTTGCCACAAGTCGTGCAGCGTTGGTGTTAGACTGGCGGCACCCCCATGCACCCCCATGTTTTCTGACGCTCCGGACGCAATGGCGCCACTCCCGTCTCGCTGTGACCTTGCGTCGCGGAGATAGGCGGTTGGCTAGGGCCAGAATCGTATGTGAATCCGCAGCTAGCGTGACATGTTCATCACATACGACTCCCGAGATAGCGCGTATTCACTCTAAGAGTGCAAGTTGGTTTTTTGGCCACAAGTCGTGCAGCGTTGGTGTTAGACTGGCGGCACCCCCATGCACCCCCATGTTTTCTGACGCTCCGGACGCAATGCCGTCATCCCCGTCTCGCTGTGACCTTGCGTCGCGGAGATAGGCGGTTGCTAGGGCCAGAATCGTATGTGAATCCGCAGCTAGCGTGCACCAGTCCCTGACTATGATAGGGGGTAATAGCCACAAGTGCACCGGGGTGCAGTTGGTTTTTTGGCCACAAGTCGTGCAGCGTTGGTGTTAGACTGGCGGCACCCCCATGCACCCCCATGTTTTCTGACGCTCCGGACGCAATGGCGCAACTCCCGTCTCGCTGTGACCTTGCGTCGCGGAGATAGGCGGTTGGCTAGGGCCAGAATCGTATGTGAATCCGCAGCTAGCGTGACATGTTCATCACATACGACTCCCGAGTTAGCGGGTTTTCACTCTTGGCCCCTTAGTGGCAGTATGGGAGAATGACAGTCTGTTCCATTTTTCATCACATACGACTCCCGAGATAGCGCGTATTCACTCTTGGCCCCTTAGTGGCAGTATGGGAGAATGACAGTCTGTTACATGTTCATCACATACGGCTCTTGAGTTAGCGCTTGGAGGTTTGCTAGGGCCGGAATCATATACGAACCCGCAGGTATACCATGGGTTTGAGATTTTTTCGGCTCTGCTTAAGGCTTTAACCCTTGCGAGGTTAGCTTAAGTGGGGCACAGTGCACCAGTACTTATCGGTGCTTAAGCCTGGTTGTCCGTGGGGGGGGTGGTACCCAGAGGGGGGGGGTGTTTGCCACTTTGTGTTGCGGGCTTAGCATAGAGGGTGTTAGCTAGTTTGATTAGCGTGTTTAATTTGGGTTAAGTTAAGGGGAGGGGGGGGGGGCGCTCAGGATTGGGTGAGATTCTAGATTAATTTTGACGCTCCGGACGCAATGCCGCCATCCCCGTCTCGCTGTGACCTTGCGTCGCGGAGATAGGCGGTTGCTAGGGCCAGAATCGTATGTGAATCCGCAGCTAGCGTACACCAGTCCCTGACTATGATAGGGGGTAATAGCCACAAGTGCACCGGGGTGCAGTTGGTTTTTTGGCCACAAGTCGTGCAGCGTTGGTGTTAGACTGGCGGCACCCCCATGCACCCCCATGTTTTCTGACGCTCCGGACGCAATGGCGCCACTCCCGTCTCGCTGTGACCTTGCGTCGCGGAGATAGGCGGTTGGCTAGGGCCAGAATCGTATGTGAATCCGCAGCTAGCGTGACATGTTCATCACATACGACTCCCGAGTTAGCGGGTTTTCACTCTTGGCCCCTTAGTGGCAGTATGGGAGAATGACAGTCTGTTCCATTTTTCATCACATACGACTCCCGAGATAGCGCGTATTCACTCTAAGAGTGCAAGTTGGTTTTTTGGCCACAAGTCGTGCAGCGTTGGTGTTAGACTGGCGGCACCCCCATGCACCCCCATGTTTTCTGACGCTCCGGACGCAATGGCGCCACTCCCGTCTCGCTGTGACCTTGCGTCGCGGAGATAGGCGGTTGGCTAGGGCCAGAATCGTATGTGAATCCGCAGCTAGCGTGACATGTTCATCACATACGACTCCCGAGTTAGCGAGTTTTCACTCTTGGCCCCTTAGTGGCAGTATGGGAGAATGACAGTCTGTTCCATTTTTCATCACATACGACTCCCGAGATAGCGCGTATTCACTCTAAGAGTGCAAGTTGGTTTTTTGGCCACAAGTCGTGCAGCGTTGGTGTTAGACTGGCGGCACCCCCATGCACCCCCATGTTTTCTGACGCTCCGGACGCAACGGCGCCACCCCCGTCTCGCTGTGACCTTGCGTCGCGGAGCTAGGCGGTTGGCTAGGGCCAGAATCATATACGAATCCGCAGTTAGCGTGCTTCCACATGCGGGGGGGGGTCGGGATTCACATGTGAGCACCTCCCTAGCGTGACTAGTGTCGCCCTCGTGTGGAAATCAGGCAGCTATGCCTCAGTGTTTTCACTCCTACTATCCCTGACTATGATAGGGGGTAATAGCCACAAGTGCACCGGGGTGCAGTTGGTTTTTTGGCCACAAGTCGTGCAGCGTTGGTGTTAGACTGGCGGCACCCCCATGCACCCCCATGTTTTCTGACGCTCCGGACGCAATGGCGCCACTCCCGTCTCGCTGTGACCTTGCGTCGCGGAGATAGGCGGTTGGCTAGGGCCAGAATCGTATGTGAATCCGCAGCTAGCGTGACATGTTCATCACATACGACTCCCGAGTTAGCGGGTTTTCACTCTTGGCCCCTTAGTGGCAGTATGGGAGAATGACAGTCTGTTCCATTTTTCATCACATACGACTCCCGAGATAGCGCGTATTCACTCTTGGCCCCTTAGTGGCAGTATGGGAGAATGACAGTCTGTTACATGTTCATCACATACGGCTCTTGAGTTAGCGCTTGGAGGTTTGCTAGGGCCGGAATCATATACGAACCCGCAGGTATACCATGGGTTTGAGATTTTTTCGGCTCTGCTTAAGGCTTTAACCCTTGCGAGGTTAGCTTAAGTGGGGCACAGTGCACCAGTACTTATCGGTGCTTAAGCCTGGTTGTCCGTGGGGGGGGTGGTACCCAGAGGGGGGGGGTGTTTGCCACTTTGTGTTGCGGGCTTAGCATAGAGGGTGTTAGCTAGTTTGATTAGCGTGTTTAATTTGGGTTAAGTTTAGGAGTAGGATACAGGGTAATGCTCCCAGGCTCACACACACGCGCGCAGGGGACAGAGAGGAGTCTTTGGAGCCTCTGTGAGCAGCTGCAGCCTGTGTGAGCAACAGGCCCCTCTCTCTGTCCCTCTCTATCACCTGCGCGCGCGTGTGTGCGTGTGTGTGGCTGTGCCTGCTGTGGGGGGTCTAGCGCAGCTCTCTGTGTCTCTCCCTGCTCCTAGGCCCAAGTTGAGCCCGTCTGAGCACAAGCACTCATCCCCAGGCCTCTCCCGGCCCGACCCATCACAGTAGCTAGTAGGCCTCTCACAAGGCCTTAGCTTAAGCTAATGTGTGTGTGTTTGGGGGGGAGGGGGGGGGGGCGCTCAGGATTGGGTGAGATTCTAGATTAATTTTGACGCTCCGGACGCAATGCCGCCATCCCCGTCTCGCTGTGACCTTGCGTCGCGGAGCTAGGAGGTTTGCTAGGGCCGGAATCATATACGAACCCGCAGGTATACCATGGGTTTGAGATTTTTTCGGCTCTGCTTAAGGCTTTAACCCTTGCGAGGTTAGCTTAAGTGGGGCACAGTGCACCAGTACTTATCGGTGCTTAAGCCTGGTTGTCCGTGGGGGGGGTGGTACCCAGAGGGGGGGGGTGTTTGCCACTTTGTGTTGCGGGCTTAGCATAGAGGGTGTTAGCTAGTTTGATTAGCGTGTTTAATTTGGGTTAAGTTAAGGGGAGGGGGGGGGGGGCGCTCAGGATTGGGTGAGATTCTAGATTAATTTTGACGCTCCGGACGCAATGCCGCCATCCCCGTCTCGCTGTGACCTTGCGTCGCGGAGATAGGCGGTTGCTAGGGCCAGAATCGTATGTGAATCCGCAGCTAGCGTGCACCAGTCCCTGACTATGATAGGGGGTAATAGCCACAAGTGCACCGGGGTGCAGTTGGTTTTTTGGCCACAAGTCGTGCAGCGTTGGTGTTAGACTGGCGGCACCCCCATGCACCCCCATGTTTTCTGACGCTCCGGACGCAATGGCGCCACTCCCGTCTCGCTGTGACCTTGCGTCGCGGAGATAGGCGGTTGGCTAGGGCCAGAATCGTATGTGAATCCGCAGCTAGCGTGACATGTTCATCACATACGACTCCCGAGTTAGCGGGTTTTCACTCTTGGCCCCTTAGTGGCAGTATGGGAGAATGACAGTCTGTTCCATTTTTCATCACATACGACTCCCGAGATAGCGCGTATTCACTCTAAGAGTGCAAGTTGTTTTTTTGGCCACAAGTCGTGCAGCGTTGGTGTTAGACTGGCGGCACCCCCATGCACCCCCATGTTTTCTGACGCTCCGGACGCAACGGCGCCACCCCCGTCTCGCTGTGACCTTGCGTCGCGGAGCTAGGCGGTTGGCTAGGGCCAGAATCATATACGAATCCGCAGTTAGCGTGCTTCCACATGCGGGGGGGGGTCGGGATTCACATGTGAGCACCTCCCTAGCGTGACTAGTGTCGCCCTCGTGTGGAAATCAGGCAGCTATGCCTCAGTGTTTTCACTCCTACTATCCCTGACTATGATAGGGGGTAATAGCCACAAGTGCACCGGGGTGCAGTTGGTTTTTTGGCCACAAGTCGTGCAGCGTTGGTGTTAGACTGGCGGCACCCCCATGCACCCCCATGTTTTCTGACGCTCCGGACGCAATGGCGCCACTCCCGTCTCGCTGTGACCTTGCGTCGCGGAGATAGGCGGTTGGCTAGGGCCAGAATCGTATGTGAATCCGCAGCTAGCGTGACATGTTCATCACATACGACTCCCGAGTTAGCGGGTTTTCACTCTTGGCCCCTTAGTGGCAGTATGGGAGAATGACAGTCTGTTCCATTTTTCATCACATACGACTCCCGAGATAGCGCGTATTCACTCTTGGCCCCTTAGTGGCAGTATGGGAGAATGACAGTCTGTTACATGTTCATCACATACGGCTCTTGAGTTAGCGCTTGGAGGTTTGCTAGGGCCGGAATCATATACGAACCCGCAGGTATACCATGGGTTTGAGATTTTTTCGGCTCTGCTTAAGGCTTTAACCCTTGCGAGGTTAGCTTAAGTGGGGCACAGTGCACCAGTACTTATCGGTGCTTAAGCCTGGTTGTCCGTGGGGGGGGTGGTACCCAGAGGGGGGGGGTGTTTGCCACTTTGTGTTGCGGGCTTAGCATAGAGGGTGTTAGCTAGTTTGATTAGCGTGTTTAATTTGGGTTAAGTTTAGGAGTAGGATACAGGGTAATGCTCCCAGGCTCACACACACGCGCGCAGGGGACAGAGAGGAGTCTTTGGAGCCTCTGTGAGCAGCAGCAGCCTGTGTGAGAACATGCACTGTCTCCTAGGCCTCTCTGTGCCTCTCCAAGCGTCAGGGGTCAAACCAGAGGTCAAGCTGTAGCTAGTAGGCCTCTGACAAGGCCTCGGCCTAAGTTGGGGCCTCTGTGAGTAGCTGCAGGCTGTGTGAGCACAAGCACTCTTCCCCAAGCCTCTCCAAGCATCAGGGGTCAAGTCAGAGGTCAGCAGTAGCTAGTAGGCCTCTCACAAGGCCTCAGTCTAAGTTGGGGCCTCTGTGAGCAGCTGGGGCCTGTGGGTGGGTGTGTGTGTGTGTAGGGGTGCTGCAGTGGGTCTAGCACAGCTCTCTGTGTCTCCCCAAGCATCTAGGCCCAAGGTGGGGCCTCTCTGAGCAGCTGGAGCCTCTCTGAGCAACAGGCCCCTCTCTCTGTCCCTCTCTATCACCTGCGCGCGCGTGTATGCGTGTGTGTGGCTGTGCCTGCTGTGGGGGGTCTAGCGCAGCTCTCTGTGTCTCTCCCTGCTCCTAGGCCCAAGTTGAGCCCGTCTGAGCACAAGCACTCATCCCCAGGCCTCTCCCGGCCCGTCCCATCACAGTAGCTAGTAGGCCTCTCACAAGGCCTTAGCTTAAGCTAATGTGTGTGTGTTTGGGGGGGAGGGGGGGGGGGCGCTCAGGATTGGGTGAGATTCTAGATTAATTTTGACGCTCCGGACGCAACGCCGCCATCCCCGTCTCGCTGTGACCTTGCGTCGCGGAGATAGGCGGTTGCTAGGGCCAGAATCGTATGTGAATCCGCAGCTAGCGTGCACCAGTCCCTGACTATGATAGGGGGTAATAGCCACAAGTGCACCGGGGTGCAGTTGGTTTTTTGGCCACAAGTCGTGCAGCGTTGGTGTTAGACTGGCGGCACCCCCATGCACCCCCATGTTTTCTGACGCTCCGGACGCAATGGCGCCACTCCCGTCTCGCTGTGACCTTGCGTCGCGGAGATAGGCGGTTGGCTAGGGCCAGAATCGTATGTGAATCCGCAGCTAGCGTGACATGTTCATCACATACGACTCCCGAGTTAGCGGGTTTTCACTCTTGGCCCCTTAGTGGCAGTATGGGAGAATGACAGTCTGTTCCATTTTTCATCACATACGACTCCCGAGATAGCGCGTATTCACTCTAAGAGTGCAAGTTGTTTTTTTGGCCACAAGTCGTGCAGCGTTGGTGTTAGACTGGCGGCACCCCCATGCACCCCCATGTTTTCTGACGCTCCGGACGCAACGGCGCCACCCCCGTCTCGCTGTGACCTTGCGTCGCGGAGCTAGGCGGTTGGCTAGGGCCAGAATCATATACGAATCCGCAGTTAGCGTGCTTCCACATGCGGGGGGGGGTCGGGATTCACATGTGAGCACCTCCCTAGCGTGACTAGTGTCGCCCTCGTGTGGAAATCAGGCAGCTATGCCTCAGTGTTTTCACTCCTACTATCCCTGACTATGATAGGGGGTAATAGCCACAAGTGCACCGGGGTGCAGTTGGTTTTTTGGCCACAAGTCGTGCAGCGTTGGTGTTAGACTGGCGGCACCCCCATGCACCCCCATGTTTTCTGACGCTCCGGACGCAATGGCGCCACTCCCGTCTCGCTGTGACCTTGCGTCGCGGAGATAGGCGGTTGGCTAGGGCCAGAATCGTATGTGAATCCGCAGCTAGCGTGACATGTTCATCACATACGACTCCCGAGTTAGCGGGTTTTCACTCTTGGCCCCTTAGTGGCAGTATGGGAGAATGACAGTCTGTTCCATTTTTCATCACATACGACTCCCGAGATAGCGCGTATTCACTCTAAGAGTGCAAGTTGTTTTTTTGGCCACAAGTCGTGCAGCGTTGGTGTTAGACTGGCGGCACCCCCATGCACCCCCATGTTTTCTGACGCTCCGGACGCAACGGCGCCACCCCCGTCTCGCTGTGACCTTGCGTCGCGGAGCTAGGCGGTTGGCTAGGGCCAGAATCATATACGAATCCGCAGTTAGCGTGCTTCCACATGCGGGGGGGGGTCGGGATTCACATGTGAGCACCTCCCTAGCGTGACTAGTGTCGCCCTCGTGTGGAAATCAGGCAGCTATGCCTCAGTGTTTTCACTCCTACTATCCCTGACTATGATAGGGGGTAATAGCCACAAGTGCACCGGGGTGCAGTTGGTTTTTTGGCCACAAGTCGTGCAGCGTTGGTGTTAGACTGGCGGCACCCCCATGCACCCCCATGTTTTCTGACGCTCCGGACGCAATGGCGCCACTCCCGTCTCGCTGTGACCTTGCGTCGCGGAGATAGGCGGTTGGCTAGGGCCAGAATCGTATGTGAATCCGCAGCTAGCGTGACATGTTCATCACATACGACTCCCGAGTTAGCGGGTTTTCACTCTTGGCCCCTTAGTGGCAGTATGGGAGAATGACAGTCTGTTCCATTTTTCATCACATACGACTCCCGAGATAGCGCGTATTCACTCTAAGAGTGCAAGTTGGTTTTTTGGCCACAAGTCGTGCAGCGTTGGTGTTAGACTGGCGGCACCCCCATGCACCCCCATGTTTTCTGACGCTCCGGACGCAACGGCGCCACCCCCGTCTCGCTGTGACCTTGCGTCGCGGAGCTAGGCGGTTGGCTAGGGCCAGAATCATATACGAATCCGCAGTTAGCGTGCTTCCACATGCGGGGGGGGGTCGGGATTCACATGTGAGCACCTCCCTAGCGTGACTAGTGTCGCCCTCGTGTGGAAATCAGGCAGCTATGCCTCAGTGTTTTCACTCCTACTATCCCTGACTATGATAGGGGGTAATAGCCACAAGTGCACCGGGGTGCAGTTGGTTTTTTGGCCACAAGTCGTGCAGCGTTGGTGTTAGACTGGCGGCACCCCCATGCACCCCCATGTTTTCTGACGCTCCGGACGCAATGGCGCCACTCCCGTCTCGCTGTGACCTTGCGTCGCGGAGATAGGCGGTTGGCTAGGGCCAGAATCGTATGTGAATCTGCAGCTAGCGTGACATGTTCATCACATACGACTCCCGAGTTAGCGGGTTTTCACTCTTGGCCCCTTAGTGGCAGTATGGGAGAATGACAGTCTGTTCCATTTTTCATCACATACGACTCCCGAGATAGCGCGTATTCACTCTTGGCCCCTTAGTGGCAGTATGGGAGAATGACAGTCTGTTACATGTTCATCACATACGGCTCTTGAGTTAGCGCTTGGAGGTTTGCTAGGGCCGGAATCATATACGAACCCGCAGGTATACCATGGGTTTGAGATTTTTTCGGCTCTGCTTAAGGCTTTAACCCTTGCGAGGTTAGCTTAAGTGGGGCACAGTGCACCAGTACTTATCGGTGCTTAAGCCTGGTTGTCCGTGGGGGGGTGGTACCCAGAGGGGGGGGGTGTTTGCCACTTTGTGTTGCGGGCTTAGCATAGAGGGTGTTAGCTAGTTTGATTAGCGTGTTTAATTTGGGTTAAGTTTAGGAGTAGGATACAGGGTAATGCTCCCAGGCTCACACACACGCGCGCAGGGGACAGAGAGGAGTCTTTGGAGCCTCTGTGAGCAGCAGCAGCCTGTGTGAGAACATGCACTGTCTCCTAGGCCTCTCTGTGCCTCTCCAAGCGTCAGGGGTCAAACCAGAGGTCAAGCTGTTGCGGGCTTAGCATAGAGGGTGTTAGCTAGTTTGATTAGCGTGTTTAATTTGGGTTAAGTTTAGGAGTAGGATACAGGGTAATGCTCCCAGGCTCACACACACGCGCGCAGGGGACAGAGAGGAGTCTTTGGAGCCTCTGTGAGCAGCTGCAGCCTGTGTGAGCAACAGGCCCCTCTCTCTGTCCCTCTCTATCACCTGCGCGCGCGTGTGTGCGTGTGTGTGGCTGTGCCTGCTGTGGGGGGTCTAGCGCAGCTCTCTGTGTCTCTCCGTGCTCCTAGGCCCAAGTTGAGCCCGTCTGAGCACAAGCACTCATCCCCAGGCCTCTCCCGGCCCGACCCATCACAGTAGCTAGTAGGCCTCTCACAAGGCCTTAGCTTAAGCTAATGTGTGTGTGTTTGGGGGGGAGGGGGGGGGGGCGCTCAGGATTGGGTGAGATTCTAGATTAATTTTGACGCTCCGGACGCAATGCCGCCATCCCCGTCTCGCTGTGACCTTGCGTCGCGGAGCTAGGAGGTTTGCTAGGGCCGGAATCATATACGAACCCGCAGGTATACCATGGGTTTGAGATTTTTTCGGCTCTGCTTAAGGCTTTAACCCTTGCGAGGTTAGCTTAAGTGGGGCACAGTGCACCAGTACTTATCGGTGCTTAAGCCTGGTTGTCCGTGGGGGGGGGTGGTACCCAGAGGGGGGGGGTGTTTGCCACTTTGTGTTGCGGGCTTAGCATAGAGGGTGTTAGCTAGTTTGATTAGCGTGTTTAATTTGGGTTAAGTTTAGGAGTAGGATACAGGGTAATGCTCCCAGGCTCACAGACACGCGCGCAGGGGACAGAGAGGAGTCTTTGGAGCCTCTGTGAGCAGCTGCAGCCTGTGTGAGCAACAGGCCCCTCTCTCTGTCCCTCTCTATCACCTGCGCGCGCGTGTGTGCGTGTGTGTGGCTGTGCCTGCTGTGGGGGGTCTAGCGCAGCTCTCTGTGTCTCTCCCTGCTCCTAGGCCCAAGTTGAGCCCGTCTGAGCACAAGCACTCATCCCCAGGCCTCTCCCGGCCCGTCCCATCACAGTAGCTAGTAGGCCTCTCACAAGGCCTTAGCTTAAGCTAATGTGTGTGTGTTTGGGGGGGAGGGGGGGGGGCGCTCAGGATTGGGTGAGATTCTAGATTAATTTTGACGCTCCGGACGCAACGCCGCCATCCCCGTCTCGCTGTGACCTTGCGTCGCGGAGATAGGCGGTTGCTAGGGCCAGAATCGTATGTGAATCCGCAGCTAGCGTGACATGTTCATCACATACGACTCCCGAGTTAGCGGGTTTTCACTCTTGGCCCCTTAGTGGCAGTATGGGAGAATGACAGTCTGTTCCATTTTTCATCACATACGACTCCCGAGATAGCGCGTATTCACTCTTGGCCCCTTAGTGGCAGTATGGGAGAATGACAGTCTGTTACATGTTCATCACATACGGCTCTTGAGTTAGCGCTTGGAGGTTTGCTAGGGCCGGAATCATATACGAACCCGCAGGTATACCATGGGTTTGAGATTTTTTCGGCTCTGCTTAAGGCTTTAACCCTTGCGAGGTTAGCTTAAGTGGGGCACAGTGCACCAGTACTTATCGGTGCTTAAGCCTGGTTGTCCGTGGGGGGGTGGTACCCAGAGGGGGGGGGTGTTTGCCACTTTGTGTTGCGGGCTTAGCATAGAGGGTGTTAGCTAGTTTGATTAGCGTGTTTAATTTGGGTTAAGTTTAGGAGTAGGATACAGGGTAATGCTCCCAGGCTCACACACACGCGCGCAGGGGACAGAGAGGAGTCTTTGGAGCCTCTGTGAGCAGCTGCAGCCTGTGTGAGCAACAGGCCCCTCTCTCTGTCCCTCTCTATCACCTGCGCGCGCGTGTGTGCGTGTGTGTGGCTGTGCCTGCTGTGGGGGGTCTAGCGCAGCTCTCTGTGTCTCTCCCTGCTCCTAGGCCCAAGTTGAGCCCGTCTGAGCACAAGCACTCATCCCCAGGCCTCTCCCGGCCCGACCCATCACAGTAGCTAGTAGGCCTCTCACAAGGCCTTAGCTTAAGCTAATGTGTGTGTGTTTGGGGGGGAGGGGGGGGGGGCGCTCAGGATTGGGTGAGATTCTAGATTAATTTTGACGCTCCGGACGCAATGCCGCCATCCCCGTCTCGCTGTGACCTTGCGTCGCGGAGCTAGGAGGTTTGCTAGGGCCGGAATCATATACGAACCCGCAGGTATACCATGGGTTTGAGATTTTTTCGGCTCTGCTTAAGGCTTTAACCCTTGCGAGGTTAGCTTAAGTGGGGCACAGTGCACCAGTACTTATCGGTGCTTAAGCCTGGTTGTCCGTGGGGGGGTGGTACCCAGAGGGGGGGGGTGTTTGCCACTTTGTGTTGCGGGCTTAGCATAGAGGGTGTTAGCTAGTTTGATTAGCGTGTTTAATTTGGGTTAAGTTTAGGAGTAGGATACAGGGTAATGCTCCCAGGCTCACACACACGCGCGCAGGGGACAGAGAGGAGTCTTTGGAGCCTCTGTGAGCAGCTGCGGCCTGTGTGAGAACATGCACTGTCTCCTAGGCCTCTCTGTGCCTCTCCAAGCGTCAGGGGTCAAACCAGAGGTCAAGCTGTAGCTAGTAGACCTCTGACAAGGCCTCGGCCTAAGTTGGGGCCTCTGTGAGTAGCTGCAGGCTGTGTGAGCACAAGCACTCTTCCCCAAGCCTCTCCAAGCATCAGGGGTCAAGTCAGAGGTCAGCAGTAGCTAGTAGGCCTCTCACAAGGCCTCAGTCTAAGTTATCGGTGCTTAAGCCTGGTTGTCCGTGGGGGGGTGGTACCCAGAGGGGGGGGGTGTTTGCCACTTTGTGTTGCGGGCTTAGCATAGAGGGTGTTAGCTAGTTTGATTAGCGTGTTTAATTTGGGTTAAGTTTAGGAGTAGGATACAGGGTAATGCTCCCAGGCTCACACACACGCGCGCAGGGGACAGAGAGGAGTCTTTGGAGCCTCTGTGAGCAGCAGCAGCCTGTGTGAGAACATGCACTGTCTCCTAGGCCTCTCTGTGCCTCTCCAAGCGTCAGGGGTCAAACCAGAGGTCAAGCTGTTGCGGGCTTAGCATAGAGGGTGTTAGCTAGTTTGATTAGTGTGTTTAATTTGGGTTAAGTTTAGGAGTAGGATACAGGGTAATGCTCCCAGGCTCACAGACACGCGCGCAGGGGACAGAGAGGAGTCTTTGGAGCCTCTGTGAGCAGCTGCAGCCTGTGTGAGCAACAGGCCCCTCTCTCTGTCCCTCTCTATCACCTGCGCGCGCGTGTGTGCGTGTGTGTGGCTGTGCCTGCTGTGGGGGGTCTAGCGCAGCTCTCTGTGTCTCTCCCTGCTCCTAGGCCCAAGTTGAGCCCGTCTGAGCACAAGCACTCATCCCCAGGCCTCTCCCGGCCCGACCCATCACAGTAGCTAGTAGGCCTCTCACAAGGCCTTAGCTTAAGCTAATGTGTGTGTGTTTGGGGGGGAGGGGGGGGGGGCGCTCAGGATTGGGTGAGATTCTAGATTAATTTTGACGCTCCGGACGCAATGCCGCCATCCCCGTCTCGCTGTGACCTTGCGTCGCGGAGCTAGGAGGTTTGCTAGGGCCGGAATCATATACGAACCCGCAGGTATACCATGGGTTTGAGATTTTTTCGGCTCTGCTTAAGGCTTTAACCCTTGCGAGGTTAGCTTAAGTGGGGCACAGTGCACCAGTACTTATCGGTGCTTAAGCCTGGTTGTCCGTGGGGGGGGGTGGTACCCAGAGGGGGGGGGTGTTTGCCACTTTGTGTTGCGGGCTTAGCATAGAGGGTGTTAGCTAGTTTGATTAGCGTGTTTAATTTGGGTTAAGTTAAGGGGAGGGGGGGGGGCGCTCAGGATTGGGTGAGATTCTAGATT
This sequence comes from Alosa pseudoharengus, assembly GCF_046254945.1. NCBI lineage: Eukaryota > Metazoa > Chordata > Actinopteri > Clupeiformes > Clupeidae > Alosa > Alosa pseudoharengus. Next base: position 140,328 of record NW_027468876.1, read on the forward strand.
AATTTTGACGCTCCGGACGCAATGCCGCCATCCCCGTCTCGCTGTGACCTTGCGTCGCGGAGATAGGCGGTTGCTAGGGCCAGAATCGTATGTGAATCCGCAGCTAGCGTGCACCAGTCCCTGACTATGATAGGGGGTAATAGCCACAAGTGCACCGGGGTGCAGTTGGTTTTTTGGCCACAAGTCGTGCAGCGTTGGTGTTAGACTGGCGGCACCCCCATGCACCCCCATGTTTTCTGACGCTCCGGACGCAATGGCGCCACTCCCGTCTCGCTGTGACCTTGCGTCGCGGAGATAGGCGGTTGGCTAGGGCCAGAATCGTATGTGAATCCGCAGCTAGCGTGACATGTTCATCACATACGACTCCCGAGTTAGCGGGTTTTCACTCTTGGCCCCTTAGTGGCAGTATGGGAGAATGACAGTCTGTTCCATTTTTCATCACATACGACTCCCGAGATAGCGCGTATTCACTCTAAGAGTGCAAGTTGGTTTTTTGGCCACAAGTCGTGCAGCGTTGGTGTTAGACTGGCGGCACCCCCATGCACCCCCATGTTTTCTGACGCTCCGGACGCAACGGCGCCACCCCCGTCTCGCTGTGACCTTGCGTCGCGGAGCTAGGCGGTTGGCTAGGGCCAGAATCATATACGAATCCGCAGTTAGCGTGCTTCCACATGCGGGGGGGGGTCGGGATTCACATGTGAGCACCTCCCTAGCGTGACTAGTGTCGCCCTCGTGTGGAAATCAGGCAGCTATGCCTCAGTGTTTTCACTCCTACTATCCCTGACTATGATAGGGGGTAATAGCCACAAGTGCACCGGGGTGCAGTTGGTTTTTTGGCCACAAGTCGTGCAGCGTTGGTGTTAGACTGGCGGCACCCCCATGCACCCCCATGTTTTCTGACGCTCCGGACGCAACGGCGCCACCCCCGTCTCGCTGTGACCTTGCGTCGCGGAGCTAGGCGGTTGGCTAGGGCCAGAATCATATACGAATCCGCAGTTAGCGTGCTTCCACATGCGGGGGGGGGTCGGGATTCACATGTGAGCACCTCCCTAGCGTGACTAGTGTCGCCCTCGTGTGGAAATCAGGCAGCTATGCCTCAGTGTTTTCACTCCTACTATCCCTGACTATGATAGGGGGTAATAGCCACAAGTGCACCGGGGTGCAGTTGGTTTTTTGGCCACAAGTCGTGCAGCGTTGGTGTTAGACTGGCGGCACCCCCATGCACCCCCATGTTTTCTGACGCTCCGGACGCAATGGCGCCACTCCCGTCTCGCTGTGACCTTGCGTCGCGGAGATAGGCGGTTGGCTAGGGCCAGAATCGTATGTGAATCCGCAGCTAGCGTGACATGTTCATCACATACGACTCCCGAGTTAGCGGGTTTTCACTCTTGGCCCCTTAGTGGCAGTATGGGAGAATGACAGTCTGTTCCATTTTTCATCACATACGACTCCCGAGATAGCGCGTATTCACTCTAAGAGTGCAAGTTGGTTTTTTGGCCACAAGTCGTGCAGCGTTGGTGTTAGACTGGCGGCACCCCCATGCACCCCCATGTTTTCTGACGCTCCGGACGCAACGGCGCCACCCCCGTCTCGCTGTGACCTTGCGTCGCGGAGCTAGGCGGTTGGCTAGGGCCAGAATCATATACGAATCCGCAGTTAGCGTGCTTCCACATGCGGGGGGGGGTCGGGATTCACATGTGAGCACCTCCCTAGCGTGACTAGTGTCGCCCTCGTGTGGAAATCAGGCAGCTATGCCTCAGTGTTTTCACTCCTACTATCCCTGACTATGATAGGGGGTAATAGCCACAAGTGCACCGGGGTGCAGTTGGTTTTTTGGCCACAAGTCGTGCAGCGTTGGTGTTAGACTGGCGGCACCCCCATGCACCCCCATGTTTTCTGACGCTCCGGACGCAATGGCGCCACTCCCGTCTCGCTGTGACCTTGCGTCGCGGAGATAGGCGGTTGGCTAGGGCCAGAATCGTATGTGAATCCGCAGCTAGCGTGACATGTTCATCACATACGACTCCCGAGTTAGCGGGTTTTCACTCTTGGCCCCTTAGTGGCAGTATGGGAGAATGACAGTCTGTTCCATTTTTCATCACATACGACTCCCGAGATAGCGCGTATTCACTCTAAGAGTGCAAGTTGGTTTTTTGGCCACAAGTCGTGCAGCGTTGGTGTTAGACTGGCGGCACCCCCATGCACCCCCATGTTTTCTGACGCTCCGGACGCAACGGCGCCACCCCCGTCTCGCTGTGACCTTGCGTCGCGGAGCTAGGCGGTTGGCTAGGGCCAGAATCATATACGAATCCGCAGTTAGCGTGCTTCCACATGCGGGGGGGGGTCGGGATTCACATGTGAGCACCTCCCTAGCGTGACTAGTGTCGCCCTCGTGTGGAAATCAGGCAGCTATGCCTCAGTGTTTTCACTCCTACTATCCCTGACTATGATAGGGGGTAATAGCCACAAGTGCACCGGGGTGCAGTTGGTTTTTTGGCCACAAGTCGTGCAGCGTTGGTGTTAGACTGGCGGCACCCCCATGCACCCCCATGTTTTCTGACGCTCCGGACGCAATGGCGCCACTCCCGTCTCGCTGTGACCTTGCGTCGCGGAGATAGGCGGTTGGCTAGGGCCAGAATCGTATGTGAATCCGAAGCTAGCGTGACATGTTCATCACATACGACTCCCGAGTTAGCGGGTTTTCACTCTTGGCCCCTTAGTGGCAGTATGGGAGAATGACAGTCTGTTCCATTTTTCATCACATACGACTCCCGAGATAGCGCGTATTCACTCTTGGCCCCTTAGTGGCAGTATGGGAGAATGACAGTCTGTTACATGTTCATCACATACGGCTCTTGAGTTAGCGCTTGGAGGTTTGCTAGGGCCGGAATCATATACGAACCCGCAGGTATACCATGGGTTTGAGATTTTTTCGGCTCTGCTTAAGGCTTTAACCCTTGCGAGGTTAGCTTAAGTGGGGCACAGTGCACCAGTACTTATCGGTGCTTAAGCCTGGTTGTCCGTGGGGGGGTGGTACCCAGAGGGGGGGGGTGTTTGCCACTTTGTGTTGCGGGCTTAGCATAGAGGGTGTTAGCTAGTTTGATTAGCGTGTTTAATTTGGGTTAAGTTAAGGGGAGGGGGGGGGGGCGCTCAGGATTGGGTGAGATTCTAGATTAATTTTGACGCTCCGGACGCAATGCCGCCATCCCCGTCTCGCTGTGACCTTGCGTCGCGGAGATAGGCGGTTGCTAGGGCCAGAATCGTATGTGAATCCGCAGCTAGCGTGCACCAGTCCCTGACTATGATAGGGGGTAATAGCCACAAGTGCACCGGGGTGCAGTTGGTTTTTTGGCCACAAGTCGTGCAGCGTTGGTGTTAGACTGGCGGCACCCCCATGCACCCCCATGTTTTCTGACGCTCCGGACGCAATGGCGCCACTCCCGTCTCGCTGTGACCTTGCGTCGCGGAGATAGGCGGTTGGCTAGGGCCAGAATCGTATGTGAATCCGCAGCTAGCGTGACATGTTCATCACATACGACTCCCGAGTTAGCGGGTTTTCACTCTTGGCCCCTTAGTGGCAGTATGGGAGAATGACAGTCTGTTCCATTTTTCATCACATACGACTCCCGAGATAGCGCGTATTCACTCTTGGCCCCTTAGTGGCAGTATGGGAGAATGACAGTCTGTTACATGTTCATCACATACGGCTCTTGAGTTAGCGCTTGGAGGTTTGCTAGGGCCGGAATCATATACGAATCCGCAGGTATACCATGGGTTTGAGATTTTTTCGGCTCTGCTTAAGGCTTTAACCCTTGCGAGGTTAGCTTAAGTGGGGCACAGTGCACCAGTACTTATCGGTGCTTAAGCCTGGTTGTCCGTGGGGGGGGTGGTACCCAGAGGGGGGGGGTGTTTGCCACTTTGTGTTGCGGGCTTAGCATAGAGGGTGTTAGCTAGTTTGATTAGCGTGTTTAATTTGGGTTAAGTTTAGGAGTAGGATACAGGGTAATGCTCCCAGGCTCACACACACGCGCGCAGGGGACAGAGAGGAGTCTTTGGAGCCTCTGTGAGCAGCAGCAGCCTGTGTGAGAACATGCACTGTCTCCTAGGCCTCTCTGTGCCTCTCCAAGCGTCAGGGGTCAAACCAGAGGTCAAGCTGTTGCGGGCTTAGCATAGAGGGTGTTAGCTAGTTTGATTAGCGTGTTTAATTTGGGTTAAGTTTAGGAGTAGGATACAGGGTAATGCTCCCAGGCTCACACACACGCGCGCAGGGGACAGAGAGGAGTCTTTGGAGCCTCTGTGAGCAGCTGCAGCCTGTGTGAGCAACAGGCCCCTCTCTCTGTCCCTCTCTATCACCTGCGCGCGCGTGTGTGCGTGTGTGTGGCTGTGCCTGCTGTGGGGGGTCTAGCGCAGCTCTCTGTGTCTCTCCCTGCTCCTAGGCCCAAGTTGAGCCCGTCTGAGCACAAGCACTCATCCCCAGGCCTCTCCCGGCCCGTCCCATCACAGTAGCTAGTAGGCCTCTCACAAGGCCTTAGCTTAAGCTAATGTGTGTGTGTTTGGGGGGGAGGGGGGGGGGGGCGCTCAGGATTGGGTGAGATTCTAGATTAATTTTGACGCTCCGGACGCAATGCCGCCATCCCCGTCTCGCTGTGACCTTGCGTCGCGGAGCTAGGAGGTTTGCTAGGGCCGGAATCATATACGAACCCGCAGGTATACCATGGGTTTGAGATTTTTTCGGCTCTGCTTAAGGCTTTAACCCTTGCGAGGTTAGCTTAAGTGGGGCACAGTGCACCAGTACTTATCGGTGCTTAAGCCTGGTTGTCCGCGGGGGGGGTGGTACCCAGAGGGGGGGGGTGTTTGCCACTTTGTGTTGCGGGCTTAGCATAGAGGGTGTTAGCTAGTTTGATTAGCGTGTTTAATTTGGGTTAAGTTAAGGGGAGGGGGGGGGGCGCTCAGGATTGGGTGAGATTCTAGATTAATTTTGACGCTCCGGACGCAATGCCGCCATCCCCGTCTCGCTGTGACCTTGCGTCGCGGAGATAGGCGGTTGCTAGGGCCAGAATCGTATGTGAATCCGCAGCTAGCGTGCACCAGTCCCTGACTATGATAGGGGGTAATAGCCACAAGTGCACCGGGGTGCAGTTGGTTTTTTGGCCACAAGTCGTGCAGCGTTGGTGTTAGACTGGCGGCACCCCCATGCACCCCCATGTTTTCTGACGCTCCGGACGCAATGCCGCCATCCCCGTCTCGCTGTGACCTTGCGTCGCGGAGATAGGCGGTTGCTAGGGCCAGAATCGTATGTGAATCCGCAGCTAGCGTGCACCAGTCCCTGACTATGATAGGGGGTAATAGCCACAAGTGCACCGGGGTGCAGTTGGTTTTTTGGCCACAAGTCGTGCAGCGTTGGTGTTAGACTGGCGGCACCCCCATGCACCCCCATGTTTTCTGACGCTCCGGACGCAATGGCGCCACTCCCGTCTCGCTGTGACCTTGCGTCGCGGAGATAGGCGGTTGGCTAGGGCCAGAATCGTATGTGAATCCGCAGCTAGCGTGACATGTTCATCACATACGACTCCCGAGATAGCGCGTATTCACTCTAAGAGTGCAAGTTGGTTTTTTGGCCACAAGTCGTGCAGCGTTGGTGTTAGACTGGCGGCACCCCCATGCACCCCCATGTTTTCTGACGCTCCGGACGCAATGCCGCCATCCCCGTCTCGCTGTGACCTTGCGTCGCGGAGCTAGGAGGTTTGCTAGGGCCGGAATCGTATGTGAATCCGCAGCTAGCGTGACATGTTCATCACATACGACTCCCGAGTTAGCGGGTTTTCACTCTTGGCCCCTTAGTGGCAGTATGGGAGAATGACAGTCTGTTCCATTTTTCATCACATACGACTCCCGAGATAGCGCGTATTCACTCTAAGAGTGCAAGTTGGTTTTTTGGCCACAAGTCGTGCAGCGTTGGTGTTAGACTGGCGGCACCCCCATGCACCCCCATGTTTTCTGACGCTCCGGACGCAACGGCGCCACCCCCGTCTCGCTGTGACCTTGCGTCGCGGAGCTAGGCGGTTGGCTAGGGCCAGAATCATATACGAATCCGCAGTTAGCGTGCTTCCACATGCGGGGGGGGGTCGGGATTCACATGTGAGCACCTCCCTAGCGTGACTAGTGTCGCCCTCGTGTGGAAATCAGGCAGCTATGCCTCAGTGTTTTCACTCCTACTATCCCTGACTATGATAGGGGGTAATAGCCACAAGTGCACCGGGGTGCAGTTGGTTTTTTGGCCACAAGTCGTGCAGCGTTGGTGTTAGACTGGCGGCACCCCCATGCACCCCCATGTTTTCTGACGCTCCGGACGCAATGGCGCCACTCCCGTCTCGCTGTGACCTTGCGTCGCGGAGATAGGCGGTTGGCTAGGGCCAGAATCGTATGTGAATCCGCAGCTAGCGTGACATGTTCATCACATACGACTCCCGAGTTAGCGGGTTTTCACTCTTGGCCCCTTAGTGGCAGTATGGGAGAATGACAGTCTGTTCCATTTTTCATCACATACGACTCCCGAGATAGCGCGTATTCACTCTAAGAGTGCAAGTTGGTTTTTTGGCCACAAGTCGTGCAGCGTTGGTGTTAGACTGGCGGCACCCCCATGCACCCCCATGTTTTCTGACGCTCCGGACGCAACGGCGCCACCCCCGTCTCGCTGTGACCTTGCGTCGCGGAGCTAGGCGGTTGGCTAGGGCCAGAATCATATACGAATCCGCAGTTAGCGTGCTTCCACATGCGGGGGGGGGTCGGGATTCACATGTGAGCACCTCCCTAGCGTGACTAGTGTCGCCCTCGTGTGGAAATCAGGCAGCTATGCCTCAGTGTTTTCACTCCTACTATCCCTGACTATGATAGGGGGTAATAGCCACAAGTGCACCGGGGTGCAGTTGGTTTTTTGGCCACAAGTCGTGCAGCGTTGGTGTTAGACTGGCGGCACCCCCATGCACCCCCATGTTTTCTGACGCTCCGGACGCAATGGCGCCACTCCCGTCTCGCTGTGACCTTGCGTCGCGGAGATAGGCGGTTGGCTAGGGCCAGAATCGTATGTGAATCCGCAGCTAGCGTGACATGTTCATCACATACGACTCCCGAGTTAGCGGGTTTTCACTCTTGGCCCCTTAGTGGCAGTATGGGAGAATGACAGTCTGTTCCATTTTTCATCACATACGACTCCCGAGATAGCGCGTATTCACTCTAAGAGTGCAAGTTGGTTTTTTGGCCACAAGTCGTGCAGCGTTGGTGTTAGACTGGCGGCACCCCCATGCACCCCCATGTTTTCTGACGCTCCGGACGCAACGGCGCCACCCCCGTCTCGCTGTGACCTTGCGTCGCGGAGCTAGGCGGTTGGCTAGGGCCAGAATCATATACGAATCCGCAGTTAGCGTGCTTCCACATGCGGGGGGGGGTCGGGATTCACATGTGAGCACCTCCCTAGCGTGACTAGTGTCGCCCTCGTGTGGAAATCAGGCAGCTATGCCTCAGTGTTTTCACTCCTACTATCCCTGACTATGATAGGGGGTAATAGCCACAAGTGCACCGGGGTGCAGTTGGTTTTTTGGCCACAAGTCGTGCAGCGTTGGTGTTAGACTGGCGGCACCCCCATGCACCCCCATGTTTTCTGACGCTCCGGACGCAATGGCGCCACTCCCGTCTCGCTGTGACCTTGCGTCGCGGAGATAGGCGGTTGGCTAGGGCCAGAATCGTATGTGAATCCGCAGCTAGCGTGACATGTTCATCACATACGACTCCCGAGATAGCGCGTATTCACTCTAAGAGTGCAAGTTGGTTTTTTGGCCACAAGTCGTGCAGCGTTGGTGTTAGACTGGCGGCACCCCCATGCACCCCCATGTTTTCTGACGCTCCGGACGCAATGCCGCCATCCCCGTCTCGCTGTGACCTTGCGTCGCGGAGATAGGCGGTTGCTAGGGCCAGAATCGTATGTGAATCCGCAGCTAGCGTGCACCAGTCCCTGACTATGATAGGGGGTAATAGCCACAAGTGCACCGGGGTGCAGTTGGTTTTTTGGCCACAAGTCGTGCAGCGTTGGTGTTAGACTGGCGGCACCCCCATGCACCCCCATGTTTTCTGACGCTCCGGACGCAATGGCGCCACTCCCGTCTCGCTGTGACCTTGCGTCGCGGAGATAGGCGGTTGGCTAGGGCCAGAATCGTATGTGAATCCGCAGCTAGCGTGACATGTTCATCACATACGACTCCCGAGATAGCGCGTATTCACTCTAAGAGTGCAAGTTGGTTTTTTGGCCACAAGTCGTGCAGCGTTGGTGTTAGACTGGCTGCACCCCCATGCACCCCCATGTTTTCTGACGCTCCGGACGCAATGCCGCCATCCCCGTCTCGCTGTGACCTTGCGTCGCGGAGATAGGCGGTTGCTAGGGCCAGAATCGTATGTGAATCCGCAGCTAGCGTGCACCAGTCCCTGACTATGATAGGGGGTAATAGCCACAAGTGCACCGGGGTGCAGTTGGTTTTTTGGCCACAAGTCGTGCAGCGTTGGTGTTAGACTGGCGGCACCCCCATGCACCCCCATGTTTTCTGACGCTCCGGACGCAATGGCGCCACTCCCGTCTCGCTGTGACCTTGCGTCGCGGAGATAGGCGGTTGGCTAGGGCCAGAATCGTATGTGAATCCGCAGCTAGCGTGACATGTTCATCACATACGACTCCCGAGTTAGCGGGTTTTCACTCTTGGCCCCTTAGTGGCAGTATGGGAGAATGACAGTCTGTTCCATTTTTCATCACATACGACTCCCGAGATAGCGCGTATTCACTCTAAGAGTGCAAGTTGGTTTTTTGGCCACAAGTCGTGCAGCGTTGGTGTTAGACTGGCGGCACCCCCATGCACCCCCATGTTTTCTGACGCTCCGGACGCAACGGCGCCACCCCCGTCTCGCTGTGACCTTGCGTCGCGGAGCTAGGCGGTTGGCTAGGGCCAGAATCATATACGAATCCGCAGTTAGCGTGCTTCCACATGCGGGGGGGGGTCGGGATTCACATGTGAGCACCTCCCTAGCGTGACTAGTGTCGCCCTCGTGTGGAAATCAGGCAGCTATGCCTCAGTGTTTTCACTCCTACTATCCCTGACTATGATAGGGGGTAATAGCCACAAGTGCACCGGGGTGCAGTTGGTTTTTTGGCCACAAGTCGTGCAGCGTTGGTGTTAGACTGGCGGCACCCCCATGCACCCCCATGTTTTCTGACGCTCCGGACGCAATGGCGCCACTCCCGTCTCGCTGTGACCTTGCGTCGCGGAGATAGGCGGTTGGCTAGGGCCAGAATCGTATGTGAATCCGCAGCTAGCGTGACATGTTCATCACATACGACTCCCGAGTTAGCGGGTTTTCACTCTTGGCCCCTTAGTGGCAGTATGGGAGAATGACAGTCTGTTCCATTTTTCATCACATACGACTCCCGAGATAGCGCGTATTCACTCTTGGCCCCTTAGTGGCAGTATGGGAGAATGACAGTCTGTTACATGTTCATCACATACGGCTCTTGAGTTAGCGCTTGGAGGTTTGCTAGGGCCGGAATCATATACGAACCCGCAGGTATACCATGGGTTTGAGATTTTTTCGGCTCTGCTTAAGGCTTTAACCCTTGCGAGGTTAGCTTAAGTGGGGCACAGTGCACCAGTACTTATCGGTGCTTAAGCCTGGTTGTCCGTGGGGGGGTGGTACCCAGAGGGGGGGGGTGTTTGCCACTTTGTGTTGCGGGCTTAGCATAGAGGGTGTTAGCTAGTTTGATTAGCGTGTTTAATTTGGGTTAAGTTTAGGAGTAGGATACAGGGTAATGCTCCCAGGCTCACACACACGCGCGCAGGGGACAGAGAGGAGTCTTTGGAGCCTCTGTGAGCAGCAGCAGCCTGTGTGAGAACATGCACTGTCTCCTAGGCCTCTCTGTGCCTCTCCAAGCGTCAGGGGTCAAACCAGAGGTCAAGCTGTAGCTAGTAGGCCTCTGACAAGGCCTCGGCCTAAGTTGGGGCCTCTGTGAGTAGCTGCAGGCTGTGTGAGCACAAGCACTCTTCCCCAAGCCTCTCCAAGCATCAGGGGTCAAGTCAGAGGTCAGCAGTAGCTAGTAGGCCTCTCACAAGGCCTCAGTCTAAGTTGGGGCCTCTGTGAGCAGCTGGGGCCTGTGGGTGGGTGTGTGTGTGTGTAGGGGTGCTGCAGTGGGTCTAGCACAGCTCTCTGTGTCTCCCCAAGCATCTAGGCCCAAGGTGGGGCCTCTCTGAGCAGCTGGAGCCTCTCTGAGCAACAGGCCCCTCTCTCTGTCCCTCTCTATCACCTGCGCGCGCGTGTATGCGTGTGTGTGGCTGTGCTTGCTGGGGGGGGTCTAGCGCAGCTCTCTGTGTCTCTCCCTGCTCCTAGGCCCAAGTTGAGCCCGTCTGAGCACAAGCACTCATCCCCAGGCCTCTCCCGGCCCGTCCCATCACAGTAGCTAGTAGGCCTCTCACAAGGCCTTAGCTTAAGCTAATGTGTGTGTGTTTGGGGGGGAGGGGGGGGGGGCGCTCAGGATTGGGTGAGATTCTAGATTAATTTTGACGCTCCGGACGCAATGCCGCCATCCCCGTCTCGCTGTGACCTTGCGTCGCGGAGCTAGGAGGTTTGCTAGGGCCGGAATCATATACGAACCCGCAGGTATACCATGGGTTTGAGATTTTTTCGGCTCTGCTTAAGGCTTTAACCCTTGCGAGGTTAGCTTAAGTGGGGCACAGTGCACCAGTACTTATCGGTGCTTAAGCCTGGTTGTCCGTGGGGGGGTGGTACCCAGAGGGGGGGGGTGTTTGCCACTTTGTGTTGCGGGCTTAGCATAGAGGGTGTTAGCTAGTTTGATTAGCGTGTTTAATTTGGGTTAAGTTTAGGAGTAGGATACAGGGTAATGCTCCCAGGCTCACACACACGCGCGCAGGGGACAGAGAGGAGTCTTTGGAGCCTCTGTGAGCAGCAGCAGCCTGTGTGAGAACATGCACTGTCTCCTAGGCCTCTCTGTGCCTCTCCAAGCGTCAGGGGTCAAACCAGAGGTCAAGCTGTAGCTAGTAGGCCTCTGACAAGGCCTCGGCCTAAGTTGGGGCCTCTGTGAGTAGCTGCAGGCTGTGTGAGCACAAGCACTCTTCCCCAAGCCTCTCCAAGCATCAGGGGTCAAGTCAGAGGTCAGCAGTAGCTAGTAGGCCTCTCACAAGGCCTCAGTCTAAGTTGGGGCCTCTGTGAGCAGCTGGGGCCTGTGGGTGGGTGTGTGTGTGTGTAGGGGTGCTGCAGTGGGTCTAGCACAGCTCTCTGTGTCTCCCCAAGCATCTAGGCCCAAGGTGGGGCCTCTCTGAGCAGCTGGAGCCTCTCTGAGCAACAGGCCCCTCTCTCTGTCCCTCTCTATCACCTGCGCGCGCGTGTATGCGTGTGTGTGGCTGTGCTTGCTGGGGGGGGTCTAGCGCAGCTCTCTGTGTCTCTCCCTGCTCATAGGCCCAAGTTGAGCCCGTCTGAGCACAAGCACTCATCCCCAGGCCTCTCCCGGCCCGTCCCATCACAGTAGCTAGTAGGCCTCTCACAAGGCCTTAGCTTAAGCTAATGTGTGTGTGTTTGGGGGGGAGGGGGGGGGGGCGCTCAGGATTGGGTGAGATTCTAGATTAATTTTGACGCTCCGGACGCAATGCCGCCATCCCCGTCTCGCTGTGACCTTGCGTCGCGGAGCTAGGAGGTTTGCTAGGGCCGGAATCATATACGAACCCGCAGGTATACCATGGGTTTGAGATTTTTTCGGCTCTGCTTAAGGCTTTAACCCTTGCGAGGTTAGCTTAAGTGGGGCACAGTGCACCAGTACTTATCGGTGCTTAAGCCTGGTTGTCCGTGGGGGGGGGTGGTACCCAGAGGGGGGGGGTGTTTGCCACTTTGTGTTGCGGGCTTAGCATAGAGGGTGTTAGCTAGTTTGATTAGCGTGTTTAATTTGGGTTAAGTTAAGGGGAGGGGGGGGGGGCGCTCAGGATTGGGTGAGATTCTAGATTAATTTTGACGCTCCGGACGCAATGCCGCCATCCCCGTCTCGCTGTGACCTTGCGTCGCGGAGATAGGCGGTTGCTAGGGCCAGAATCGTATGTGAATCCGCAGCTAGCGTGCACCAGTCCCTGACTATGATAGGGGGTAATAGCCACAAGTGCACCGGGGTGCAGTTGGTTTTTTGGCCACAAGTCGTGCAGCGTTGGTGTTAGACTGGCGGCACCCCCATGCACCCCCATGTTTTCTGACGCTCCGGACGCAACGGCGCCACTCCCGTCTCGCTGTGACCTTGCGTCGCGGAGATAGGCGGTTGGCTAGGGCCAGAATCGTATGTGAATCCGCAGCTAGCGTGACATGTTCATCACATACGACTCCCGAGATAGCGCGTATTCACTCTAAGAGTGCAAGTTGGTTTTTTGGCCACAAGTCGTGCAGCGTTGGTGTTAGACTGGCGGCACCCCCATGCACCCCCATGTTTTCTGACGCTCCGGACGCAATGCCGCCATCCCCGTCTCGCTGTGACCTTGCATCGCGGAGATAGGCGGTTGCTAGGGCCAGAATCGTATGTGAATCCGCAGCTAGCGTGCACCAGTCCCTGACTATGATAGGGGGTAATAGCCACAAGTGCACCGGGGTGCAGTTGGTTTTTTGGCCACAAGTCGTGCAGCGTTGGTGTTAGACTGGCGGCACCCCCATGCACCCCCATGTTTTCTGACGCTCCGGACGCAATGGCGCCACTCCCGTCTCGCTGTGACCTTGCGTCGCGGAGATAGGCGGTTGGCTAGGGCCAGAATCGTATGTGAATCCGCAGCTAGCGTGACATGTTCATCACATACGACTCCCGAGTTAGCGGGTTTTCACTCTTGGCCCCTTAGTGGCAGTATGGGAGAATGACAGTCTGTTCCATTTTTCATCACATACGACTCCCGAGGTAGCGCGTATTCACTCTTGGCCCCTTAGTGGCAGTATGGGAGAATGACAGTCTGTTACATGTTCATCACATACGGCTCTTGAGTTAGCGCTTGGAGGTTTGCTAGGGCCGGAATCATATACGAACCCGCAGGTATACCATGGGTTTGAGATTTTTTCGGCTCTGCTTAAGGCTTTAACCCTTGCGAGGTTAGCTTAAGTGGGGCACAGTGCACCAGTACTTATCGGTGCTTAAGCCTGGTTGTCCGTGGGGGGGTGGTACCCAGAGGGGGGGGGTGTTTGCCACTTTGTGTTGCGGGCTTAGCATAGAGGGTGTTAGCTAGTTTGATTAGCGTGTTTAATTTGGGTTAAGTTTAGGAGTAGGATACAGGGTAATGCTCCCAGGCTCACACACACGCGCGCAGGGGACAGAGAGGAGTCTTTGGAGCCTCTGTGAGCAGCAGCAGCCTGTGTGAGAACATGCACTGTCTCCTAGGCCTCTCTGTGCCTCTCCAAGCGTCAGGGGTCAAACCAGAGGTCAAGCTGTTGCGGGCTTAGCATAGAGGGTGTTAGCTAGTTTGATTAGTGTGTTTAATTTGGGTTAAGTTTAGGAGTAGGATACAGGGTAATGCTCCCAGGCTCACACAAACGCGCGCAGGGGACAGAGAGGAGTCTTTGGAGCCTCTGTGAGCAGCTGCAGCCTGTGTGAGCAACAGGCCCCTCTCTCTGTCCCTCTCTATCACCTGCGCGCGCGTGTGTGCGTGTGTGTGGCTGTGCCTGCTGTGGGGGGTCTAGCGCAGCTCTCTGTGTCTCTCCCTGCTCCTAGGCCCAAGTTGAGCCCGTCTGAGCACAAGCACTCATCCCCAGGCCTCTCCCGGCCCGTCCCATCACAGTAGCTAGTAGGCCTCTCACAAGGCCTTAGCTTAAGCTAATGTGTGTGTGTTTGGGGGGGAGGGGGGGGGGGCGCTCAGGATTGGGTGAGATTCTAGATTAATTTTGACGCTCCGGACGCAATGCCGCCATCCCCGTCTCGCTGTGACCTTGCGTCGCGGAGCTAGGAGGTTTGCTAGGGCCGGAATCATATACGAACCCGCAGGTATACCATGGGTTTGAGATTTTTTCGGCTCTGCTTAAGGCTTTAACCCTTGCGAGGTTAGCTTAAGTGGGGCACAGTGCACCAGTACTTATCGGTGCTTAAGCCTGGTTGTCCGTGGGGGGGTGGTACCCAGAGGGGGGGGGGTGTTTGCCACTTTGTGTTGCGGGCTTAGCATAGAGGGTGTTAGCTAGTTTGATTAGCGTGTTTAATTTGGGTTAAGTTTAGGAGTAGGATACAGGGTAATGCTCCCAGGCTCACACACACGCGCGCAGGGGACAGAGAGGAGTCTTTGGAGCCTCTGTGAGCAGCAGCAGCCTGTGTGAGAACATGCACTGTCTCCTAGGCCTCTCTGTGCCTCTCCAAGCGTCAGGGGTCAAACCAGAGGTCAAGCTGTAGCTAGTAGGCCTCTGACAAGGCCTCGGCCTAAGTTGGGGCCTCTGTGAGTAGCTGCAGGCTGTGTGAGCACAAGCACTCTTCCCCAAGCCTCTCCAAGCATCAGGGGTCAAGTCAGAGGTCAGCAGTAGCTAGTAGGCCTCTCACAAGGCCTCAGTCTAAGTTGGGGCCTCTGTGAGCAGCTGGGGCCTGTGGGTGGGTGTGTGTGTGTGTAGGGGTGCTGCAGTGGGTCTAGCACAGCTCTCTGTGTCTCCCCAAGCATCTAGGCCCAAGGTGGGGCCTCTCTGAGCAGCTGGAGCCTCTCTGAGCAACAGGCCCCTCTCTCTGTCCCTCTCTATCACCTGCGCGCGCGTGTGTGCGTGTGTGTGGCTGTGCTTGCTGGGGGGGGTCTAGCGCAGCTCTCTGTGTCTCTCCCTGCTCCTAGGCCCAAGTTGAGCCCGTCTGAGCACAAGCACTCATCCCCAGGCCTCTCCCGGCCCGTCCCATCACAGTAGCTAGTAGGCCTCTCACAAGGCCTTAGCTTAAGCTAATGTGTGTGTGTTTGGGGGGGAGGGGGGGGGGGCGCTCAGGATTGGGTGAGATTCTAGATTAATTTTGACGCTCCGGACGCAATGCCGCCATCCCCGTCTCGCTGTGACCTTGCGTCGCGGAGATAGGCGGTTGCTAGGGCCAGAATCGTATGTGAATCCGCAGCTAGCGTGCACCAGTCCCTGACTATGATAGGGGGTAATAGCCACAAGTGCACCGGGGTGCAGTTGGTTTTTTGGCCACAAGTCGTGCAGCGTTGGTGTTAGACTGGCGGCACCCCCATGCACCCCCATGTTTTCTGACGCTCCGGACGCAATGGCGCCACTCCCGTCTCGCTGTGACCTTGCGTCGCGGAGATAGGCGGTTGGCTAGGGCCAGAATCGTATGTGAATCCGCAGCTAGCGTGACATGTTCATCACATACGACTCCCGAGTTAGCGGGTTTTCACTCTTGGCCCCTTAGTGGCAGTATGGGAGAATGACAGTCTGTTCCATTTTTCATCACATACGACTCCCGAGATAGCGCGTATTCACTCTAAGAGTGCAAGTTGGTTTTTTGGCCACAAGTCGTGCAGCGTTGGTGTTAGACTGGCGGCACCCCCATGCACCCCCATGTTTTCTGACGCTCCGGACGCAACGGCGCCACCCCCGTCTCGCTGTGACCTTGCGTCGCGGAGCTAGGCGGTTGGCTAGGGCCAGAATCATATACGAATCCGCAGTTAGCGTGCTTCCACATGCGGGGGGGGGTCGGGATTCACATGTGAGCACCTCCCTAGCGTGACTAGTGTCGCCCTCGTGTGGAAATCAGGCAGCTATGCCTCAGTGTTTTCACTCCTACTATCCCTGACTATGATAGGGGGTAATAGCCACAAGTGCACCGGGGTGCAGTTGGTTTTTTGGCCACAAGTCGTGCAGCGTTGGTGTTAGACTGGCGGCACCCCCATGCACCCCCATGTTTTCTGACGCTCCGGACGCAATGGCGCCACTCCCGTCTCGCTGTGACCTTGCGTCGCGGAGATAGGCGGTTGGCTAGGGCCAGAATCGTATGTGAATCCGCAGCTAGCGTGACATGTTCATCACATACGACTCCCGAGTTAGCGGGTTTTCACTCTTGGCCCCTTAGTGGCAGTATGGGAGAATGACAGTCTGTTCCATTTTTCATCACATACGACTCCCGAGATAGCGCGTATTCACTCTAAGAGTGCAAGTTGGTTTTTTGGCCACAAGTCGTGCAGCGTTGGTGTTAGACTGGCGGCACCCCCATGCACCCCCATGTTTTCTGACGCTCCGGACGCAACGGCGCCACCCCCGTCTCGCTGTGACCTTGCGTCGCGGAGCTAGGCGGTTGGCTAGGGCCAGAATCATATACGAATCCGCAGTTAGCGTGCTTCCACATGCGGGGGGGGGTCGGGATTCACATGTGAGCACCTCCCTAGCGTGACTAGTGTCGCCCTCGTGTGGAAATCAGGCAGCTATGCCTCAGTGTTTTCACTCCTACTATCCCTGACTATGATAGGGGGTAATAGCCACAAGTGCACCGGGGTGCAGTTGGTTTTTTGGCCACAAGTCGTGCAGCGTTGGTGTTAGACTGGCGGCACCCCCATGCACCCCCATGTTTTCTGACGCTCCGGACGCAATGGCGCCACTCCCGTCTCGCTGTGACCTTGCGTCGCGGAGATAGGCGGTTGGCTAGGGCCAGAATCGTATGTGAATCCGCAGCTAGCGTGACATGTTCATCACATACGACTCCCGAGTTAGCGGGTTTTCACTCTTGGCCCCTTAGTGGCAGTATGGGAGAATGACAGTCTGTTCCATTTTTCATCACATACGACTCCCGAGATAGCGCGTATTCACTCTAAGAGTGCAAGTTGGTTTTTTGGCCACAAGTCGTGCAGCGTTGGTGTTAGACTGGCGGCACCCCCATGCACCCCCATGTTTTCTGACGCTCCGGACGCAACGGCGCCACCCCCGTCTCGCTGTGACCTTGCGTCGCGGAGCTAGGCGGTTGGCTAGGGCCAGAATCATATACGAATCCGCAGTTAGCGTGCTTCCACATGCGGGGGGGGGTCGGGATTCACATGTGAGCACCTCCCTAGCGTGACTAGTGTCGCCCTCGTGTGGAAATCAGGCAGCTATGCCTCAGTGTTTTCACTCCTACTATCCCTGACTATGATAGGGGGTAATAGCCACAAGTGCACCGGGGTGCAGTTGGTTTTTTGGCCACAAGTCGTGCAGCGTTGGTGTTAGACTGGCGGCACCCCCATGCACCCCCATGTTTTCTGACGCTCCGGACGCAATGGCGCCACTCCCGTCTCGCTGTGACCTTGCGTCGCGGAGATAGGCGGTTGGCTAGGGCCAGAATCGTATGTGAATCCGCAGCTAGCGTGACATGTTCATCACATACGACTCCCGAGTTAGCGGGTTTTCACTCTTGGCCCCTTAGTGGCAGTATGGGAGAATGACAGTCTGTTCCATTTTTCATCACATACGACTCCCGAGATAGCGCGTATTCACTCTTGGCCCCTTAGTGGCAGTATGGGAGAATGACAGTCTGTTACATGTTCATCACATACGGCTCTTGAGTTAGCGCTTGGAGGTTTGCTAGGGCCGGAATCATATACGAACCCGCAGGTATACCATGGGTTTGAGATTTTTTCGGCTCTGCTTAAGGCTTTAACCCTTGCGAGGTTAGCTTAAGTGGGGCACAGTGCACCAGTACTTATCGGTGCTTAAGCCTGGTTGTCCGTGGGGGGGGTGGTACCCAGAGGGGGGGGGTGTTTGCCACTTTGTGTTGCGGGCTTAGCATAGAGGGTGTTAGCTAGTTTGATTAGCGTGTTTAATTTGGGTTAAGTTTAGGAGTAGGATACAGGGTAATGCTCCCAGGCTCACACACACGCGCGCAGGGGACAGAGAGGAGTCTTTGGAGCCTCTGTGAGCAGCAGCAGCCTGTGTGAGAACATGCACTGTCTCCTAGGCCTCTCTGTGCCTCTCCAAGCGTCAGGGGTCAAACCAGAGGTCAAGCTGTAGCTAGTAGGCCTCTGACAAGGCCTCGGCCTAAGTTGGGGCCTCTGTGAGTAGCTGCAGGCTGTGTGAGCACAAGCACTCTTCCCCAAGCCTCTCCAAGCATCAGGGGTCAAGTCAGAGGTCAGCAGTAGCTAGTAGGCCTCTCACAAGGCCTCAGTCTAAGTTGGGGCCTCTGTGAGCAGCTGGGGCCTGTGGGTGGGTGTGTGTGTGTGTAGGGGTGCTGCAGTGGGTCTAGCACAGCTCTCTGTGTCTCCCCAAGCATCTAGGCCCAAGGTGGGGCCTCTCTGAGCAGCTGGAGCCTCTCTGAGCAACAGGCCCCTCTCTCTGTCCCTCTCTATCACCTGCGCGCGCGTGTATGCGTGTGTGTGGCTGTGCTTGCTGGGGGGGGTCTAGCGCAGCTCTCTGTGTCTCTCCCTGCTCCTAGGCCCAAGTTGAGCCCGTCTGAGCACAAGCACTCATCCCCAGGCCTCTCCCGGCCCGTCCCATCACAGTAGCTAGTAGGCCTCTCACAAGGCCTTAGCTTAAGCTAATGTGTGTGTGTTTGGGGGGGAGGGGGGGGGGGCGCTCAGGATTGGGTGAGATTCTAGATTAATTTTGACGCTCCGGACGCAACGCCGCCATCCCCGTCTCGCTGTGACCTTGCGTCGCGGAGATAGGCGGTTGCTAGGGCCAGAATCGTATGTGAATCCGCAGCTAGCGTGCACCAGTCCCTGACTATGATAGGGGGTAATAGCCACAAGTGCACCGGGGTGCAGTTGGTTTTTTGGCCACAAGTCGTGCAGCGTTGGTGTTAGACTGGCGGCACCCCCATGCCTGACGCATTTCTGACGCTCCGGACGCAACGGCGCCACCCCCGTCTCGCTGTGACCTTGCGTCGCGGAGCTAGGCGGTTGGCTAGGGCCAGAATCATATACGAATCCGCAGTTAGCGTGCTTCCACATGCGGGGGGGGGTCGGGATTCACATGTGAGCACCTCCCTAGCGTGACTAGTGTCGCCCTCGTGTGGAAATCAGGCAGCTATGCCTCAGTGTTTTCACTCCTACTATCCCTGACTATGATAGGGGGTAATAGCCACAAGTGCACCGGGGTGCAGTTGGTTTTTTGGCCACAAGTCGTGCAGCGTTGGTGTTAGACTGGCGGCACCCCCATGCACCCCCATGTTTTCTGACGCTCCGGACGCAATGGCGCCACTCCCGTCTCGCTGTGACCTTGCGTCGCGGAGATAGGCGGTTGGCTAGGGCCAGAATCGTATGTGAATCCGCAGCTAGCGTGACATGTTCATCACATACGACTCCCGAGTTAGCGGGTTTTCACTCTTGGCCCCTTAGTGGCAGTATGGGAGAATGACAGTCTGTTCCATTTTTCATCACATACGACTCCCGAGATAGCGCGTATTCACTCTAAGAGTGCAAGTTGGTTTTTTGGCCACAAGTCGTGCAGCGTTGGTGTTAGACTGGCGGCACCCCCATGCACCCCCATGTTTTCTGACGCTCCGGACGCAATGGCGCCACTCCCGTCTCGCTGTGACCTTGCGTCGCGGAGATAGGCGGTTGGCTAGGGCCAGAATCGTATGTGAATCCGCAGCTAGCGTGACATGTTCATCACATACGACTCCCGAGATAGCGCGTATTCACTCTAAGAGTGCAAGTTGGTTTTTTGGCCACAAGTCGTGCAGCGTTGGTGTTAGACTGGCGGCACCCCCATGCACCCCCATGTTTTCTGACGCTCCGGACGCAATGCCGCCATCCCCGTCTCGCTGTGACCTTGCGTCGCGGAGATAGGCGGTTGCTAGGGCCAGAATCGTATGTGAATCCGCAGCTAGCGTGCACCAGTCCCTGACTATGATAGGGGGTAATAGCCACAAGTGCACCGGGGTGCAGTTGGTTTTTTGGCCACAAGTCGTGCAGCGTTGGTGTTAGACTGGCGGCACCCCCATGCACCCCCATGTTTTCTGACGCTCCGGACGCAATGGCGCCACTCCCGTCTCGCTGTGACCTTGCGTCGCGGAGATAGGCGGTTGGCTAGGGCCAGAATCGTATGTGAATCCGCAGCTAGCGTGACATGTTCATC